>NC_056731.1:938285568-938398068 GCF_019279795.1 Protopterus annectens | reverse complement strand
AGTGTTGCTACACTAATTTCAGTCTGTCTTCCACCTTGTACCCACCCTCAGGAATTCCCCACAAGGGAATACGTTTCTAAGGATGGCTGAGGGAAGCATCTCTGTATGTTCATAAACATAAGTATAGTCAGGCTCCAATATGTGCATACCCCTGCATTGGAGAGGACTTTAAAAGTATACAGGTGTGAGGAATATACATAAGTGTCAGTCCTTCTCTGCATCGTCATATATGTTAATTTTCCAGGTTTTGCATCTATTCTAGAAGTGATAAGTTGCTCATCAAATGAGCTTCTTCGAGCATGCTCTTTACACCATCTGCAAGAAACTACTCTCCTCTTAACAACTCTGACTCCAAGGAACAGAAATGGAGCCCTGACTTGGACTCAGGAAACTAACGTTTGATTAACAGCCTCAGCACTGGAGGAATTGGAACAGTGATGGGTCATGACCCACTTACCTCTTCCAGAGGTAGGAAAGGTTGAGGAAAATGAGTGGATAGCCGCCATGTTTAGCCCATTGCATTCCCCCTTGCACTTTGCCAAGTGAACATGGAGATTACAGCACAAAAAAAGACAAAGCTCCAACTGCCTCAATGACTGAATGAATGGTGGCTCCTTTTGGTCAATCCTCACCCAACTGATATGGAGCAAAAAGGTCAACTAACTGGAAAGGAGCTGGTGATCACCAGACTGTGGGGGGTGTGTCTGCAAACACAGAGATAAAATATGTCCCCCTTTCCCTATGCAAGACAAGTTGTCGTCCATCTCTTCGATTTACTTCTCATCCAAGAACAAGACAATACACAAAAGCAGGAATGAGATATGGAGACACACAACCCAAGCTCATGTAACTCCTACACTGTACTCAGAAATGAATGCAAGAAAGAAACAAAAGCTCTGAAGATTTCATGATTCTTTGACTTCCACTACTGCAGATAAATAAGTAATACAAAGATTCAAGCTCTCCCTGCGTGAAAATTGAGGAATTGATAAAAAAAAAAAAAAAGAAAAAACAAGTAAAAGTTAACAATTTGAGTAAAACTGCTTAATAGCTAGTAATTACACCATCAACAAAAAACACCTTTTGAAAATGAAAAAGAAATCAACCAGAAAAGCATCAGCAGCTGGGAAAAAAACTTACAGCTGTTCAGCAAAAAGCATTTTCTATTGTAGCTTTAGCATACTGAAAGGCGTCCAGCAATTTAGAGGAAAAAATAAATCACATGCACTCCAAGGATGTTTTACATAAATAAGCTATTTGGGGAGTACATAAAATCAAATGGAGATTTTTTTTTATTACACCAGAGTAAATGGAATGGGTAAAACTGCATTACCTTTGTGAAAGGACAATAAACAATTAGACTGGTGTTCCACAGCATGATTTAAGAACAGAGAGAGCACATTTTGCGTATGTTCCAAATGTGGCCATCAGAAAGCCAATTAATAATGAAGCAATCATACTACCATTGAAACACTTCTGAAAAAAAAGTGTGTGCAATGGAAAAGTATTAGAATCTAGGGACAGCGGAGTGCTTGAGGAAAATAATTATTCACTGTACACTAGGAAGAGGAGAATCAGGTTTATCACAGTGTGTCTAGATGCAGGTGTGAGATTTAAACTGCTATATTAAGCCTTCAGAATATTTTTTTCCTTAGAGGATCAAAGTCATTTCTGGATGCAGAACAGGCTACAGTGGAAATAAAGTTTAGCCAAAAACAGTGAGCCAGCAAGCTGAAAAGGACTCTCTCTCTCTCAAACTCTGATGATAAGAATGCCTATAGAAAGACGCTGCCAGTGAAACATTTTCAGTTTTTTTTTCCAAATAAAATGATTGAGCAACAAGAAAAAAGCCAAGATCATCAGTAGAAGAATCGAGAGTACTTTGGAGAGTGAGATGATTTATGAAGAAGACCAGCAAGAAAGTTAAATTAGTTGACAAACTATAAAGCATCAGTCCCACTAGATGCAGATTAGACATGTAAACTGTGGTTCTGTAAAAAATGAAAGAAAGACTGGGAATTTGCTGACTGTGTTAAACTGGTGGGAGGAAACTGAATGGCTTGAAGAACTGACTTAAAAACAGCTTTTGCTCTTATTAACATCCGAATAAACTATCCTAATGCAAACTGCAGGCCATTTTGGGCAGTAATTATGTAAAGTATGCAGTCAAAGGCATTTTATGTGACTTGGAGGACTTTCATCAGTGACTGCTGTACTGTTGTAGTACATCAGCTTTATACACTATCAAGATAAAAAAAAAAGGCTTCAAGTTTAACATACAGGATTTTGAGTGGGTTGCTGATGCTAACAGACTTATTGTGCTGTTTGAGACATGGATGCCAAGAATTTCACCTCGAGAATTTCTTTCCAAGCCATAAAGCACTTATCAAGTGCTATCAGAAAGGCAGTGTGACAATCCCTTACATTTACTCTCACCTTCCATGCCTCTCAACTGTGCAAATTTTCTCAGAATGTCCATATTTTTGGCTCTTATGTTCAGTCCATTCCTCAAAGTCTGTGGTTTTCAGACAAATTACTGAGGACCAAATAAGGACATACATTTAGGTTTCAAACTTTGCATCCTTCAGAAAATGTAGGTGAATACATGTCCTGTTATTCTAGTAACTTTCTCAGTTTATAACAGAAAGTTAGGACATATCAGTGGACAGCAGGAAAAAAAAATATTTTACTCTGCTGCTGTCATTTGCAGCTGGTCAGTACTGGCAGCCTTTACTGCTTAGCCCAAGACCTGACCTTAACAACTTAAGCAGGCGGTATTAACATTTAAGGTCGGGTTTTGTGCCACTCTAGTAGATAAGTGTAGGTAAATTCTATTCACACAGGGTCTGTACAAGGAAAACTTAAAAAAAAATGCACATACAGACTACAGAATAGCAGAAAACTCAAATCTCTCTCTCGCTTTTTTTTATGTCTTCCAACAGAAGATTTAAGCAGTGTAGTTGTGAAATGTGACCTAAAGGCTGAACCTGTTCCTTTCTTGCTTTAATTTTGTAATCTGAGGATAATGCACAGTTGGTTCCAAGGGAGGGTCCCTTGTGTGCTAATAAATTTTAGTAAGTAGACTGGCTAATGATGAATGTTGTTAGTACATATGCTCCACAGGTTGGGTGTGCAATGGATGAGAAAGAAAAATGTTGGAGTGAATTGGATGAAGCGGTGATGACTATACCCAAGGGTGAGAGCGTGGTGATTGGAGCAGATTTCAATGGGCATGTTGGTGAAGGGAACAGAGGGGATGAGGAAGTGATGGGGTAGGTATGGTGTTAAAGGAATGCAGAAGGTCAGATGGTAGTGGATTTTGCGAAAAAGATGGACATGGCTGTGGTGAATACATATTTTAACAAGAGGGAGGAGCATAGGGTGACATACAAGAGTGGAGGAAGATGCACACAGGTGGATTATATCTTATGTAGGAGGGCCAGTTTGAAAGAGATTGGAGACTGCAAAGTGGTGACCAGAGAAAGTGTAGTTAGGCAGCATAGGATGGTGGTTTGTAGGATGACTTTGGTGATCAAGAAGAGGAGGAGGAGTGTGAGGGCAGTACCAAGGATCAAATGGTGGAAATTGAAAAAGGGTAATTGTGAGGTGGAGTTCAGGGATGAGTTAAGACAGGCACTGGGTGGCAGTGAAGAGTTACCAAATAGCTGGGTAACTACAGCAGAGCTAGTAAGGGAGACGGCTAGAAAGGTGCTTGGTATCACATCGGGGCAGAGGAAGGACGACAAGGAGACATGGTGATGGAATGAGGAAGTACAAAAGAGGATACAGGCAAAGAGGTTGGCAAAGAAGAAGTGGGATTGTCAGAGAGATGAAGAAAGTAGGCAGGAGTATAAGGAGATGAGGTTCATGGCAAAGAGAGAGGTGGCGAAGGCTAAGGATAAGGCATATGAAGAGTTGTATGAAAGGTTGGACACTAAGGAGGGAGAAAAGGACCTGTACCGATTGGCTAGACAGAGGGATCCAGCTAGGAAAGATGTGCAGCAGGTAAAGGTGATAAAGGATAATGAGAGAAACATGCTCACAAGTGAGGAGAGTGTGTTGAGGAGATGGAAAGAGTACTTTGAGGGGTTGATGAATGAAGAGAATGAGAGGGAGAGAAGGTTGGATGATGTAGGGATAATGAATCATGAAGTACAATGGATTAGCAAGGAGGAGGTAAGGATAGTTATGAAGAGAATGAAGACTGGAAAGGCTGTTGGCCCAGATGACATACCCGTGGAAGCATGGAGGTGTTTAGGTGAAATGGCAGTGGAGTTTTTAACAAAATTGTTTAATGAAATCTTAGAAAGTGAGAGGATGCCTGAGGAATAGAGAAAAAGTGTTTTGGTACCGATTTTTAAGAATAAGGGTGATGTGCAGAGCTGTAGTAACTACAGAGGGATTAAATTGATCAGTCACAGCATGAAGTTATGGGAAAGAGTAATGGAATAAGAAGTTATGTACCTACCATAACGTTCCATGTTAGTTGTCTTCTCTCGCCTTCTTTCTTGCTTGATGGGTTCGGCTTTAGCTCGAGAACTCCTTTTACCAGCTCGAGGCAGCCCCATATCCCATGAGATCTCGCTTTGTTGACAAAGGGCAATAACACAAGCATAAAATACTTCCCAAAGGAAGAAGAAACTTACAGATGGAAAAAGGACCAGGTCTGAATGGTCTTTAGCATAATAGTTTCTTATACAAGGTCTGTCAGGAGGCGTTATGGTAGGTACATAATGTTAAGTTGTCAATCTAGCACCTCTATCCTGGGTGGCTCAATGGAACAAACTCTTGAGGACTGTGGAGCCAAAACTGGCTCTGTCCCTGGAGGCCAAGTCCAATTTGTAATGGGAAACAAAAGTGAGCTGCACAAATAGTGTCCAAAGGCAGTCTAGCTTGAAAGGCTGTAGAAGTAGCTAAACTCCTAGTTGAATGTGCTTTAGGTTTTGAGCACAGCTGTTTTCCTAAATTTCAGTGATGAAAGAAAGCCATCTGGACAAAGTCACTTTAGAAACAGGAGGGCCTTTTTATTATCCATAGGAAACAAAAAGTTGATCAGATTTTCTAAATTTTTTGTTCTGTCCAAATAATATCTAAGCTGACGGTGAAGATAATGTAGCTTTTGTTCAGCTCTATCTGAATAGTTAGGAAAAATACAGGAGATCAATGGATTGATTCAGATTGTTTTTAAGCGACCTTAGGTAAAAGGATGGATTAGTTCTCAAAGATACTCTGTCTTTGTGAAAATCAAAAGGGGGTCGAACCGAAAGAGCATGAAGTTCAGACACCCTCCTGGCAGATGTAATAGCCACTAGGAATAACGTTTTCCAAGAAAGATATTTTAGGGAACAAGAAACAGCTGGCTCGAAAGGGGGAAGAATCAAGGATGTCAGCACTAAATTTAGATCCCACTGAGGAGGAGGATTCCTGATTGGAGGCTTTAGTAGGAAAATTCCTTTTAAAAAGGCCCTGCAGAGCCTATGGGACATAATATTATGATCTGCTATCCCGACATGAAAATCAGAAATAGCAGCTAACTGAACTCTGACTGTGGAAGAAGAGGAGCCTGCATGAAAAATCTCTGCTAAGAAGTCCAGAACTGCCTGAACAGGGGCAGTAAAAGGATCAATATTTTGGGCCTTAGCCCAATAAGAGAAACGTTTCCATTTGCTTGTGTAAATCCTCCTGGTAGAGGATTTTAGTGAATATGATATCTCTAACTGGGTTAGAGATCAAAGGAAGCCTGGCTAAGGAAGGAAGTGGAGCAACCATGCTGTGAGGTTGAGAGAGATTTGATGACCGCAGCTGACCGGACTGGTGAATCAGTAGATCTGGCACTGGGTCCAGATGCCACGGCTGCACCAAAAGGTGATGATGGAGGAACGGGAACCAAACTTGTCGAGGCCAGTAAGGGGCAATGAGAATCAATTTGGCTCTCAAAACGGTAGCTTTCTGGATCACCTGAGGGACCAGAGGAAATGGAGGAAGGCATAAAGAAGTCCCTGGGGCCAATCCTGGGTCAGAGCGTCTCTGGGGATGGCCTGATAGAGGAAGAGGCTGAAGAAGTCTGGACATTTGCTGTTTTGGGGAGTAGCAAAATTCCAGAAAAATCTCTTCCGCTACGATTCTTTTGAGAGACCACTCGTGAGGCATGAGAATAGCTCTGCTCAATCTGTCCGCTATAATGTTGGTTTTCCCAGGATATGATGTCGTTGCTACCAGAAACCGATGAGAGGAGATCGCCCATTGCCAAAGTCGGACTTGGTTCCGCCCTGTTTGTTGATATACCACACTACAGACATGTTGTCTGTGTGGACTGCAATTGTATCGGAAGAAAGTCGTTGAGGGCTTGCAACGTTAAAAGCACTGCTCTCATCTCCAGGACATTTATGTGCAGATGGTACATGAACCATCCTGCCCTGATAATGACCCCCACCCGATCAGGGAGGCATCCGTGGTGACAGTGGCTATCGGGACGGAGGTACAAAGCACCTGCCTTGGTGAACCTGAGACGATGTGATCCACCAAGCAAGATGTTCTTTGCATGTTTGTGTCACCAGAATCTGGTGCTGCATTTGGAGTTGCTGGTAGGACCACTGTGTGAACAGCATCCACTGAAGGAGGCGCATGTAGAATCGAGCCAGGGAAGAAGAGTAATGGCCGCAGCCATGAGACCTATACCTTTAGAACCATTCTGGCCTGTACTTTCTTGCTGGCCAGAATGATCCTGACATGAGTCTGAATGTCTGAAACTCTTTGTTCTGTAAGGGTAGCTGACATCCGAACAGTGTTTAAGTTTGCGCCTATGAAGGTAATAGACTGGCAGGGCGATAAGGATGTCCTTGTTGACTGAGATGCCCAAATGAGAACAAAGGTCTATTGTGTAATCCCTGGCTTGTATAAGCTGATGCCTGGTGGTGGCTGACAGGAGCCAGTCGTCGAGATACGGAAACACCTGGAATCCTTGACGCCTCAGGTGAGCCGTGACCACTGCCATGCATTTGGTGAACACTCTGGGGCTGTAGTGAGACCAAAGGTCAGGGCTCTGAACTGGAAATGACTGGACCCCAGCGCGGAGAAATCTCCTGCTGTGAATTTTGATGTGATAGTACGCATCCTGAAGATCTATTGAGCACATCCAGTTGTCCTTCTGTAAGAAGGGCAGAATTGACTGAAGAGTGACCATTCGAATCTTGTCTTCCTGACAGACTTGTTGAGTCTGCTGAGATCCAATATTGGTCTCCAGTCTCCCTTTTGGGGACCAAAAGAACCTTGAGTAGATTCCGGGCTCTGAATGGTCTATTGTAACTGGCTGAATGGCTCTTTTGCAGTAGTTTATTTCTAACTCTGCAATGTCCCTTAGACGGGTGGTACATCTGGAAAGGAACTTGAGGGAAGGACTTTCCTCGAAAGGAATTATGTAACCCTTGGATATGATCGACTGTACCCATCTGTCTTGAGTGAGGGAATGCCAGGCTTCTGGGTACAGTGATAATCTTCCCGACTGCCTCCAAGGAGGGACAGCCGGGCAACACCTCAGGGATGCTGAAAGGGCTTATCAGAGAGAGACTCCCTGTTTCCTGGTTCTTGGACCCCTCTGCCTCTAGACGGCGTCTGTTTGTTGTTACCCCTCTGCCTCTAGGGGTAAACTGACCCGTGACTCCTTGGGATTCATCTTCCCACCCTTCTGTCCTTTGGGATAAGGCCTAGAAGGGGTGGAAAACGGACTCCAACAGCAGAAAGAGTCTTGCCGTCCTGCTCACACCTGGTCAAGGTCTCCTTCACCTGAGGGCCAAACAAAGCTGACCCATCAAAGGGAGAATTTGTGAAGGACGCTTAAAAGGATCCAAAAATCACATAGCCGCATCCAGGCTTGGCGCCTAAGAGCCACACCTGTGCCCATCCGCAGCATAAGATATTAGCCGCATGGAGGAGTTAGCAATGGAATTGAGGGTTCCTAGCTGCAATCTTTTCTTGAGCCCCTGCAGCTGTAGGATCCTGAACTACTTCTCCCAGCTCCTTCAGGATATCTCTGGAGTCTGGTGAAGTGACAAAGATAATTCAGAGCAAAGGTCGCTGAGGAAAACATCCTATCCATGGTCCTAGAGTCCTTATTAGGAGGATGGACGGGCACGGAAGGATCTGCAAGTTCCTTTTTGGTGGCCGCAGCCACCACCATGGCATCAGCGGGACACCCTTGGTTAGGAATTGTTTGTCACTAGGGGCAGTGATAAATTTAGAAGGCCTCCTAGGGACTGGGTCTACAGAGTCAGGAGCTGTCAACCTGCATAAGGGCGGAGACACCCAGGAGGTGGAGGGCCGAGATCCAAACGCCTAGGTATACTGACTCATCCTCAGAGGGATTGTTGGTGGGCCAGTTTCCCCTCTGTTTGAGAAGTTCTAGGATGTCTGAAAAGGAGACATCCTCAGAGGGGGATCTAGGGGATCCCTCTGACTCATCAAAGTCAGTATCGAAGTGACAGACAGTCTACATGCTTCCTCTTACAAGTCCTCTTCCTAGGAGGATCTCCCAAACATCAGGAGAATCCTCGGAAGAGGGGAAATTCCCAATGGGGAAACCTGAGGCGGAGGATCTCTGGGTCCTGTAGCAAGAGAAGTGGCAGAGATGTCAACAGGTACCATAGAGGGAGGAGCTACGGGAAGAGACTGCTGACTGATACCAGTGGCCAGTACACTCTTCATCACTCGAATGCTCCTCCCAGGCAGGTCCGAGAGAACCCGCTCCAAGAGCTAGGAACTCCAGGAACCACTGAAAGGGAAGTCTCCGAGGCAGATGTCGGAGCCGAGCTCAAGGCTCCAAGGGAAGCGGGCTCGGACAAGGGTCCGATGCCACTCACCTCGGAGGAGACCATGGAAGCCCGACCACGAATCCCTCTAAGGAAGAGGAGATAAGAGTAGGGGCTGAAGGAACAGAAGGGGTATCCGTCCTCCAGCCGTAGCAGTAACCATGCCCGAAGACTCCAACTCCAAGCTCTGGGGTAGAGTTGAAGGAGGAACTGTAACGGTGGACCAACAGTCGCCTGCTGAGACGGACTGTGTAGCATTTGGGCCAGTACCTGTGACTTGAGTAATCTACTGACCACTCTCTCTAGTTCATGGTCTGACAACCTGGATGACCTTGAAGATCGGCCCGATGGCTCCGTCCGATAGAAGTATCGGCTCCAAGGAAGGAGACCTCGACCTCTTCCTGGAATGGGCCATCGGCGGATACTACAGATGCTGTCGGCACCGACGAGCCGACAGAGCGTCTCGATGTATCGCTCAGCCGGGCGATACAGCTACCAAAGTAACGGTGTGCCGACACCGATGCCTGTGCCACATGGGTGTCGGAGCCGACATCGGGTTCGCACCGATAGCCATCGGCAAAGCTTTGTGGATCCAGAATCGGCTCCAGCCGGATCTCGACTCGTCGGAGCCGAGGCCGCAGGCTTAGAAACAGAAGCCTGGGCCTTGGCAGTTTTAGTTGATTTTGGAGAGCCTCCGCTTAAGAAGACCCCTGAGAATCAACCTCCTGCAGGACTCTCTGGCTGAAGGAGTGACAAATAGCACAGGAGTCCTGCAGGTGAAGAGGGCCCAAACAATACAGGCAAGAAGTGTGACCGTCTGTCAGAGACATCTTCTGACAGCACGAGTCACACTTCTTAAAACCTGAAACCCTCTCCTTAGACATGGTGCCGACACAACACACACAGACACACCAGTCAAAATTAAATTAAACAAAATACCAAGAGGTATTTTATAAAAACACCAACACACACACCCTAACAGGGGATGGGATAGGGAAAATTGACTAACAAAAATTAAAAGAGACAGGGATTTCTGTCAGAAAAGGGTAGAAATAAATTTAAAGTATCAAAAATTAGTTTTAAACTAAAAGGGGCTTGAAATATCACAAATGTGAACTACTTACCAGGAGCTGGTAAAGAGAAGACCTCGAGATCTGGGTACTTACTGCCTTGCATCATGGGATATGGGGCTGCCTCGAGCTGGTAAAAGGAGTTCTCGAGCTAAAGCAGTATGGAGCCGAGGATCGGCTCCGAACCCATCAAGCAAGAATGAAGGCGAGATTGACAACTTAACATGCTAGGTTAAGAAGGGACGTGATGATTAGTGAACAGCAGTATGGTTTCATGCTGGGAAAGAGCACTACAGATGCGATGTTTGCTCTAAGAGTGTTGATGGAGAAGTACAGAGAATGTCAGAAGGAGTTGCATTGTGTTTTTGTAGACGTAGAGAAAGCATATGACAGGGTGCCTAGAGAGGAGTTGTGGTATTGTATGAGGAAGTCAGGAGTGTCAGAGAAGTATGTAAGAGTGGTACAGGATTTGTACGAGGGTAGTGTGACAGCGGTGAGGTCTGCAGTGGGAGTGACGGATGCATTTAAGGTGGAGGTGGGGTTACATCAAGGATCAGCTCTGAGCCCTTTCTTATTTGCAATGGTGATGGACAGGTTGACAGACAAGATCAGACAGGAGTCCTCATGGACTATGATGTTTGCAGGTGACATTGTGATCTGTATTGAGAGTAGGGAACAGGTGGAGGAGACCCTGGAGAGATGGAGATATGCTCTAGAGAGAAAAGGAATGAAGGTCAGCAGGACTAAGACAGAATATATCTGTGTGAATGAGAGGGAGGATAGAATAATGGTGAGGATGCAAGGAGTAGAGGTGGCGAAGGTGGATGAGTTTAAATACTTGGGGTCAATAGTTCACAATAACGGTGAGTGTGGAAGAGAGGTGAAGAAGAGAGTACAGGCAGGATGGAGTGGGTGGAGAATAGTGTCAGGAGTGATTTGTGACAGACAAGTACCTGTAAGAGTGAAAGGGAAGGTCTACAAGAGGGTAGTCAGACCAGCTATGTTATATGGGTTGGAGACAGTGGCATTGACAAAAAGGCAGGAGTTTGAGCTGGATGTGGTAGAGTTAAAGATGTTAAGATTTGCAATGGGTGTGACAAGGGTGGACAGGATTAGGTACAAGTATATTAGAGGGTCAGCCCAGGTTGGAAGGTTTGGAGACAAAGCCAGTGAGGCAAGATTACGTTGGTTTGGACATGTGCTGAGGAGGGATGCTGAGTATATTGGGAAAAAGATGCTAAGGATGAAGCTAGCAAATCTCGAGTCGCACCTCACAGGATATAATAAGGGCTGGTTATATTTGGAACTCTCTTGCCAATTTCATGAAGGTAGAAGAAACAACAGAATATCCTTGCCCCTATTACTCACTGCTGCATAATTCACCAAGATCTGTGTGGGTAACCGATCTTTCAGCTGTTGTAATTTATAACTGCATCACTATATGTCATTTATGTCACGGATCACTGCCTGATCCATCTGGTTATATAAAGCTGGTCAGCATGTCATCTCTGCAACAGGTATTGTCCATGTGTCTTGCATGCCAATAAATTTGCCAATCCAATTTTATTTCTTCATTATCAAAAGTAATACCTTTCTGCCACCTGCTCTCAAGCATGTCCTTTTCTGTCATGACACACTCCTCTGCCTGCCTTCTCTGTTACTTAACTTATAAGCAACGGCATGGTATCTAGGTCCAAAGAGGTAATCATACCATTATAATGAGAAATCACACCGCTAAGAAAAGTACATCTGGCGGAGACTACTCTGCATACATTCCTAGTATTCTTTTTGTGTCCCACGTTACCATACAGCTGTACTAGTACAACTCCTCCAGAAGTAGAAAACACTATCCTTAAAGGACAACAACGGGATTCTATTATTAATGTTCAAGTTCTCTGTCCTTTTTCTCCCTATTTATTGTCCCTGCTATGAATTAATAACACACCATTCAAAATATTTTAAATTGACTGTTTCTCTCTACTAGTACAGTACACATTAGCCTTATCACTTTGTCAGCTAGGGAAGTTAGGTGTGAAGGGTATGGGAGATGAGTCATAGTACAATTCAGGCTTCACAAAAAAAAAACTGCCATTTAGCCATTCTAAAAAGAAGCAGCAGTAAAAAGCACTTTGAAAGTCTGTTCTGTGGCATTTGCACTGTTTGTGTTTTAAGTAGTTACTGAACGGCATGACATTTATTTATTTATTTCCAGTTTGATGACCAGGGAGGTCCACTGGGCTCAGGGAGCCCGTTTTCAGTGGAGGCCCGGGGAGAAAAGCTCCACATTACATAGTTTAGTTACATATACAATCATAGTAAAGAAGACACAATTACAATTTCATTCCATGCTAGAGAACAGGAATATATTCTTTGTTTACATAGTACCTAAATATTTAGGATGGCAGTGGTAACTTAATTGAGAGGGAGAATAAAAACTTAGAAGGAAAAGAAAGAAAAAAAAGGTGGGATGGGTTATTTATAATATGTGCAGTTACGTTATTTACAATATGTACATTTATGCTAGGTTAGCTTGTACTCAGAGTTAGTCAGGAGTTTAAGGGGTGGATTGATTATTAGGCTAGGTGGGGAGAGTGCAGTTGCATTTCCTGTTACAGGAAAGGTAGGAATGTAGCTGAGTTTTAAAATTTTCATAGTTTTCACAAGTCCTTAGAGAAGAAGGAAGAGAATTCCATTTTTTAGCTAAGGAAAAGGACAGAAGCAGCTGACCAGCAGGACGATTGGGGTGCGGACAGTGATTAGGATTTGGTGAGTAGATCTTAGAGTTTTCTGAGTGGTGTAAGGTTGAAATATGTTGGTTAGTGCTGGGCACTTAGTAGGTTGAAAAATTAGTCTGTGGGCTGTAGTAATTTGGAGACAGTCTAGATGGTTGGAGAGTTTAAGCCAATTTAACAAATGAAGGGCAGTACAATGATGGGAGGAGAATTTGGCTTTGGTTGCAGATTTAGAAATCTTATAACAAACTTCCAATTTGGAGGAGAGAGAGGCAGATAAGTTTGTTAGTAGAGGAGCGAAATACATTAGTGAGGGGAGTAGATAGGTAGTGGTGAGAGTTTGGTGGAAGGAGAGAGAAAGTATAGCATACCAAGTTTTATATGGGTTTTCTGAATGTTTTGCTGGATGTGAGTGTCGAATGTCAGGTGTTCATCAATAGTAACCCCAAGTAGTTTAGTGAAGGGAACAACCTCTATAGTAGAGTTGTTTTGGCTAATAATTTGGAATGAGTTTTTATCAAAAGGGGAAACTTTTGAGGGAGAGAATAATAGTATTTTGGATTTATTGGCATTTAGTGAGAGGTGGTTTTGGAGCATCCAGTTTTCAGTGGTGGAGAAAGCAGTTTGGGTCACTGTTTGAAGCTCTGAGAGGTTAGAGGCGCAGCAGACTAAAGTTGAATCGTCTGCATATTGTGCAATTTTGGTGCTGGATATGGCTTTGTGGAAATCATTAATAAATATGTTGAATAGCATTTGACAGAGTATGGATCCTGGGGTACACCAGTGGGGGTAGGAAGGAAGGTTGAGGTGCCTTTCCCCCATTTCACAGCTTGAGACCTGTCAGAGAGGTAGCTTGAGAACAAGGATAAGGTATTCTTGGAGAGATTAAGGTTAGAAAGATGGTTCAAGAGATGGGTGTGGGAGATGGTATTGAATGCCTTGGACAGATCTAGTAGAACTGTTGATACTATTTTTCCAGAGTCACGGGCAAGATTTATTGTGTCTAAGAAGGAAAGAAGGGCAGTGATAGTACTATGGCCAGGTCGGAAGCCATGTTGGTTTGGAGTGATTAGTTGATGATTGGCTAATAATTGCGTAAGCTGAAGGTGGATGCATTTTTCCAGAAGTTTTGAGATTGGGGAGAGGATAACTATGGGGCGGTAGCCATGTTGGTTTGGAGTGATTAGCTGATGATTGGCTAATAATTGCGTAAGCTGAAGGTGGATGCATTTTTCCAGAAGTTTTGAGATTGGGGAGAGGATAACTATGGGGCGGTAGTTAGAGATGTTATGGTTTTTGCCTCCTTTATGGAGAGGTAGAATAAATGCAGCCCACCATAATTTGGGCACATAGGATTCCTGCAAGGATCTATTGATCAAGATGCTAATGGGGACAGCGATACCATCTGCAGCTATTTCTAGGAAGGAAGATGGGACATTGTCAGGGGCATTGGAGCATGGTTTTAATTTAGGGAGTGATTTTTTTTATGTGGGAGGTTGAGATGGGTTTAAGTTCAAATATTGGAGGAGGATTGGGGGCAGAGGGTGGTGTAGGGGATGAGGACAACTGGATAGGTTGAAGGGAAGGGCTATTGTTAGGGAAGGTCTTGGTCAGTTCTGCTATGGAGTTGAAGGAGTTGAATACAGTACAAGTCAAGTCTCCTGCTATGAGCTGTTAATCACAGCAGGTAGCAGCTCAAATTACCCTTAGCACTTTGTCAGCTAGGGAAGTTAGGCGTGAAGGGTGATGGGAGATGAGTCAGAGTAGTACAATTCAGGCTTCACAAAAAATGCAGTTTAGTCATTCTAAAAAGCAGCAGCAGTAAAAAGCAGTATGAAAGTCTCTTACGTGGTATTTGCACTGTTTGCGTTTTAAGTAGTCATTGAACGGCATGAAATGTTACTTAAAACAAACCGACTGAGACAGCAGTGTATACATGTAAAATCATTGTAGTGACAGAAGCTTTAGGAAAAAAGAGGCTTGCATGATGGAACTTTTTACAGATGAACACTGCATTTTGGGATACCTAGAGGCAGACTAAACAATCAGAATTGCTTCAAGATGCCAGACCCCATGTGGTCAGACTCAGAAATTACACATAAAAATATTTTAAAAACCTGTAAATAGTCCCAGAGTGGTGTTACAATGTAGGAAACACCAAACCATGATGAAATGATCATGTTTTTTGAGTCTGTGGGTCTGGTTCTCCTTTAAGGTGTTTACTTCACAGACACAAGGTACATGGTTTGAGGCTTGCCTTTAAAGGGAAATTGACTTGGCTTAAAATGGCTTGCAAGGGCAGCTAGCCTAGTTCTTACTATGAATTAAAAAGTGTGTGTGTGCGTGTGTGTATATATATATATATATATATATATATATATATATATATATATATATATATATATATATATATACGCACACACACACACTGCACCTACCCCTTTTTCCTTATAGGTTCATAGGTAGTTACTAGACATGCAGTCCAGAAAACCACTGAGGAGCATAGCCAAATTTCTCAAATGCCCAAAATCAATTACTGGTCAACTGACTTGCTCAAGGTCACACAACAGGCAAATGAAGGCTGAGGGAATCAAGTCCTGTAACACAGGAAGCATGTCATTAATACCCTGTGCTGCCAAGTTTATCTTGTGTCTTTTTTTCTCTACTAACATCAGCTGGTTTCATTCATTTAAGAACCTCATATTTGGTTCCTTTTGTATTTTTCTGAACTTTGATCGCAAATGTTAGTTAACTTTTGTATACGATTATCTGCTTTATGACTTGTAGTACACTGGCTTCTGCTTATGTTGCCCTTGTATCTAAGGCTATGGCTAAAAATGGTCTGGCGGGATCATGCCATGCACCTGGTTAATAAAAACCTACATGAGCAACAACAAATGATGAGTATGCTATGAGCTGAATTGATTACATGAACATCCAAGCTTTTTGTGAAGCATGATCCCAAAGGGCGAATGCCTTACAGGCCTGCGTGTGTAGCAGTGTGTGTGCTCACCACTCAACCAAGCAAGTATTATTTCACTTATGAAATGGCATGACTTTCTGTACAGCAATCATATTTTAGGGAGGGCTTCCATTTGAAGTGCGTGATGAGCATATTTGATGCACAGCCGTTTGCTAAGCCCATTTAAATATAGCTATACACACACACACACACACACAGAATACACAAATATGCCACGCACACATTTAAAGAAAGGCATGCAAATGTATGTGGTAACACCAATGACTGCTATTACCATTTATTTTTTCCTAAATTCAGACTCCAAACCTCTTTTTCCTCTCTGTGATCATCCACATCTACTATGGTTTTAAAACACTGCAAGGTGGCACACTTGATCAAAACAGAACTACATTTCCCCAGTTAAAAAGGGCACCCATCCTGCATAAGGTTTAACCAGAACCTCAACAATTGCAATTGTGGAGACTTTATAAAGATTCCGTGCAGACTGCTTTATCAGAAATACTGGGTGAGCAAACTGGTGCAACTAAGAAAATTATTTGTTGAGCAATGGTACCAAATCGGAATTGCCTAAACATAGCAAATCCTTGCTGAGTACAATTGCGGTGGCTGCCAAAAAAGCAATTACTAGAAAATGGAAATCAAAGTCTAAACCACCTTTATTAGAAGTAGTGAATACAGTTGTTGTTTGTCTTTTCGGCTTTTCCCGGCTAAGGGTTGCCACAGCAGAAAAAAAAACAACCAGAATTGGGATCTTTAGAAAAGGGTAGGAGCAATTTGCATAGGAAAAAACAGGAACTGTAGGAACAATACATGCAGAGGAGGAATGTGGTTTAAAAGAAGGCAGGACTGGAATGAGCTGTGTAATGTTTGAATAAGTGATGCATAATGTTTGCAACTACAATTGTAGCAAAATTGTTTGTAATGTACAATATTTGCAACTGGAATTGTGTCAGTGTGGTTTGTTTTCATTTATATAAATGTAAGATTGCGTACGTCATACGTGATAATTTAATAAGGATGTTTCTTGTTTAAAAAAAAATTGCATTTGGGGCAGCCTGTTGTAGTTTTAATTCCTTAAAATAAAATGTCAACTTTTCATTATATTTGTACTTACTTGATGAACATTTGGTGTGCTGACACTCCTCCGTATGTGTCTTCCCTTGGCTGAAAGTGCTTCTTTAACAGTGACTGCCTAAAACCAGAAATCCTCAGAATGATTATACTGCTCACAACCATACATGCAAAACAACTGTTACTATTAACCATTAATAATAACAAGGTAAAGAAGAAGATGCATAAAAAGCATTCTAATGATGCAAAGTATTATGGAAGTAATTTTTTTTTTTTTTGGTACATGGGTAAGCCTCTTGGGTAGAAACTCTTGTCCTCAAGGGCAAACCACAAAGAATATGTGTCTAAAGACTTGCTCAGAATCATACAACATGCAAGTGAATGGTGACAGAATGAATCAGAGACTTGCTGTATAAGGTTGATTTATGGCTACTTTAATGGCACATAACGTTTTCAAGAATGCATATCTACCCTGCTGTAAGAAGGAAAGTGCAGTTGTGTAAGTGAACTTACCATAACAGTAGATATTCTAATAGATTACTGCTCATAGGTGTGTACTACGCTAATGGCCCTGGAGCCTTTACAAGCCTAGCCCATAGGATTACTCTGGCATTGTGACACCCGACCTTAATTCCCAGTGCCTCTGTCGAGTAAAGTCACTGGAGTGATCCCTGGGGTGAATTTTCTATTTCCCATCCACGCATCAATACTTCACTTGAAGAGGGCCAGTGAGGTGCACTGCTCGACATGTATGGGAAGTGTATTCCACAGCATGGGCAGTTTCTAAGTTATTAACCTGTCCCTTCAGCATATTCTGTTGATTATGGTAATGAGGTTGAGGTCTCTGAAGTGTGTGGTGCAGAGGGATTGGGATTTCTTTAGATGTAGCACTTCTAACAGAGCTGGGTCAGACATGGCTTTGTAAGTCGAGCAGAGATCGCCTCTAAGTAGCCGATATGTGACAGAGAGTAGTTGGGAGTTTTTTTAGTCTGTCCATATAGGACAAATGTTTAAGGCCTAGGATCCTCTTTGTGAGGTACTTTTGCAGCCTCTCCAGTTCATAGGTAGGTATTAGGCTATCTGCCCGAAGGCATTTATAAGCCCAGCCAGAATGTAAAAAAAAATTGAAAAGACCAACGGTTAGACCACAGCTGAAGATAAAAATGGAATAATCCACGTCAGGAAATAAATCACTTGCAGCTTCACAGTAGTGCCCTTTATAAAACCAAAAGTTGTAACTGAGATGTAGTAGTCAAGGTAGGAAACGGTTCATTTGCAGTTTCACACCACTTTATTAAACAAGAGTAAGCGCTTTCGCGATCTAAGTCAGCTGATCGCTTCTTCAGACTCATAAAAACAGTTAAAATATTGGTATTTAAAATATGGTTCAACCAATGAAAACACATATAGAACTATGACATAGACTAATTAAAATTGCATACATCAGTACATTCATTTGCCTTATATTCTGCATAAGATGAAATAAAGTATACATATAATGGACACACTAGCCAGAATGTGTTGGCTTTCGCCGCCCCCTTAGATTAGTTCCCTGTGCCTCTGTCCAGCAGAGCCACTGAAGTGATCCCCGGGGTAAACTTTCTGTTTCCCATCCACTCGTCAAAGTTTCTGAGCTAGCGAGAAGCTCTGCCTAATGTAGACTGGAATCTTGTTCCAAAGCATGGGAAGTCTCTGGGACAGGAATCTATCCGTCCAGCACATCCTATTTACTGTTGTGGTGAGGTTTAGATCCCTAGAGCATGTGGCTTGAGGGGATAAGGTTTTCTTTAGGTGGAACATGTCCATCAATTCTGGGTTGGACATGGCCTTGTATGTCGGGCAGAGATCACCTCTGAGCAGGTGGTATGCAACAGAGTACAGCTGGAGTTTCTTCAGTCGAGCTGCATAGGGCATTTGTTTGAGACCAGGGATGTGGATTTTCAAGGTGATTAGTTTGTGGTTGGATCTAACCAGGGGAGGAGTTGACTACTGCTGCATAGCAATGGTTGCCCATGTTAGTAATGACCAAGTCAAGGATGTTACTACCTCTAGTGGAGGTAAGAACGAGCTGATCCAGGCCAAGGCATTCAAATTAATGAATTCCAGGAAACGCTGGGCAAGTGTATTGGTACATGAGTAGTTTTCCCAGTTAATGGAGGGTTAGTTGAAGTCGTCCAGTATGTGAGTGCTAGGTTGAACCTTAATATTCTCCAGGGTGCTTAGGAACGTGGAGTGTGAGTCTTGGGACATGGTTGGGGACTTACAGCAGGCTACGACCTGAATCGCTGTCTTACCCAATGTTAGCTGCACCTGAAATATCTCAGATGCGTTATGTTGGGCTACCAGTCTGGACGTGTGTGTATGAATATGGAAACATTACCCCCTTTGGACCTTCAGTCTAAGTTCTGGGGCCGAAAGGTATGGAATGAATTACAGCCTGGTAGTGCAGGGGTGCTTTCTGCTGCGTTGAACCAGGTCTTTGTTATGGCACAAATGTCAATGTTCTCCATTTTAAGGAGTGCTTGAGCGAGTGCATTTTGAGATTTAGACTTCTAGCATTGAGCAGCATTACCCTCAGATTGCATTTATTTGTAGCTGTTATGGTGGTAATCTGGTCTTTGGAACACCACTTAAAAAAGGCACTATAGGGGTGGCAAGAGCCTTGGCCAGTATCCGGAAGCACAGGGGTGACAGATGTAGGCCATCTCTGGCAAAGCATTGAGGTCTGTCAATCATGTCATCCCAGGCAGATACTGGATCCCCTTAGAATGACACTGAAACTTAGCCAATTGTGGAAATTCATCATTTTCTGCTTGCACTGTGGTATCATTCTGGGTGATGGTAGGATACTGCTCAGGGCTAGGGTCATACCCGCCTGAGCTATATAATCCGAGAGCTCATCCATCTCTCTTTTCATGTAGTCCAGGGAAGTACGTCTCAGGTCATTTGCACCTACATGTACAATGACAGAGTCATATTTGTACCTGTTGTCTTATGGGACCCGAGTGTGTGCGTTATGTGGCGGATCCTAGTGCCGGACAGGCAGCTGACTTTTACTTTCTCCTTATTCAACCTAGTGAGTGGGACATCAGTGTGCTTCACTATCAAGCCACCTATGACTAGTGTGCTGGGCATGTTGTTTTGCCTTAGGGTCTTTGGTTGAGTGACACACTGTTTAGGAGAGTTGTGTGTCTCGTGATTAGTGTTGTGTTGTGGTGGTTGAGTGCATTTCTGCCTTGGAGGTCTCTGCTGTTTGGGTAGATTTTTACTGAGAGCCTCTGCGAAGGTGGGTGTGTGATTTGTGTTTTTATGTGAAGGCAGTGTTGGCGTGTGTTCTGGAGGACTATATGTTCCATGTGGTGTGGTGCAAATGTTGACCTTCTCCTCCTGACCAGCTATTCCAGTGTTGGCCGGAGAGTGCATGGCTTCCAATTTGGATATATAAGTACATCTCTCGCAAGTCTGAGTGTTGGGAGGTAAGAGGAAAGGGTTGTCAGTATAACATGAGGCAGTTGCTACATTGCCTCAGGATCCCCAAGTTCACCAGGTTAACAGGAGAAAGCACAGGGAACTGACCTTTAGACATGCCTGGAGGGGTAGGCATTAATAATAAGTACTGGAGCAGTTTCCTTGTAGAACATTTAGTGCTGGTAGCTCTTTTGTGTGCTACAATAATTACTACAAGAAGTCTAGTAAAGTGCTAGATTAATAAGCTAGTAAAAGTGCAGGAGAGGAGAGAATTAGTAGATCTAAGGGAAAAATTGAAGAGCAGACTATGACAATGCTCAGAAGCTTACAAACAGTCCTAGATACAGTAAATCTGTATCTGGACTAGACTAGTTACAGGAAAGGTGGAAAAGCAAGCAGAAATGCGGGCTTTTAAACCAGAAAGTTGAAGAGATGGAAAAACTGCCCAAACAGCCAACAGACTACAATTTCTGGGCCAAAACCCACTCCTCATGTGGTAGATAGGCTACCTACTGCTTACCACTCCCACTGATAAGCTAGAAGGCTTCCCTCCAACACAGAAAGACTTGGGGGGCTCAGAAGCTTACAAACAGTCCTGGATACAGCAAATCTGTATCTGGACTAGACGAGTTACAGGAAAGGCAGGAAACAAGCTTAGAATTCTTTTTTTTTTTTTTACAGAAAAGCAGCTAAAACAGCACTAAAAACAATTCAACTGCAGCGCAAGCTAGCACACGAGTGTGTAGCAGTATTAAAGCAAGTACAGTTTAAATAAATGCAATTTATTCAAAATGTATTCTGAACTGCATAAGTTCCAAGTTATTTGGGTTACATCAAAGCATGAGTGTTGTCTTCCCATGCGCTCTGCCAGGAGCTCAAGCATAGCACCATATAAAAGGCAGTCAGAATTCCAAAAGCATAAGCTCTTTCTTGATCCAAGAATGGAGGCAATAGCTATGAAAGGAAAAATGATAAGAAATGTAAAACAAGAATTACTATATATACAAGGTTTTGTGTGTGTGTGTGTGTGTGTGTGTGTGTGTGTGTGTGTGTGTGTGTGTGTGTGTGTGTGTAAAACCCACATTGAAAATACAGCTCAACTACAGAAAGGAGACTGGAGTGAGGGGAAGGCTACTGTAACAGAGAGCATGAGGAAGAGTTTAAGAATCTGGGAGTCCATAGAGAATCACCCTAGCAAAACCTGCTCTGGACCTGGAAAATTGAATCCAATCTGTAGTGCTTTGTAAATGTATGTACAGAAGACCATGTTGCTGCCTTTACATTGATTCTATAGTCCAACCCTTTGCAGAAAGCCATAGAAGAAGCCAAAGCCCTGTCCTAACCCTGATTGCTAATATCATCTCATGGTGAGAATAGCAAAAAGAAATTGCATGAGACAACCATCTCCAAAATGTCTGCCTTGACTCTGGTTCTCTGTTTCTCTTTTCTTCACAGGTGACCATCTTAAAGGATTTAGTTTTGTCTAGGGAGCATATGAGCAGCCTATGGACATCTAGAGCATGACAACTTCTATCTTCCTTGTTTTAGGTTCTTAGACTGTCTCAATGTAAACTCTGGCGACTTTAAGAATAAAACAAAGATTAGTTCTCAAAGAAACTTGTCTGAGGAAAACGACACACGGTTGACTCACCATAACAGCTTTTCAACAAATACTCTTTTAGCACAAGTCAGAGCAATGAGCAAAACAGTCTTCCAATGAGAAAAGAGTAAGTTGTGGCTCAAACTGAAAAAGTGAAAGCTTCTCGTGCACAAAATTTGATTCCAAGGAGGAGCCACCCATTTTCTAGGTGGACAGACATGTAAAATTATTTTCAAAAACTGCTTGACATACAAATATGTATGAAGGGGGATCCAAGGGCAGACATGCAGAAATGGCCAACAAATAAATCTCGACAAAAGAGCAAGAAAGGCCAGAAGACAACTCACACAAATAATCAAGAAGCAGAGGTGGCTGGGACTTAAGAGAGTCCTGGCTCCTGGAGTGGCATCAACTAGAAATTGTTTTCTACTTACACATATATGATTTTCTAGTAACAGTTTTTTTTTTAGCCTCCTTCATTACCTTTTGTACATCCTGAGAACGAAAGGTACCTAAAAAGAATCAAGATTATATCACAGTCAACTGTTGAGATTTTAAGTTGGGTTGTATCAAACAATCCATGTTTTATGAGAGTAAATCCAGTCACAGTGAGGAAACCTGTGGTAACTGCCCTTGGCCTGTTTCAAAAGAAAGGAGAACTACTGTTGCCCGGGCCAAAAGGGAGGCACCACTACTATCTTTGGGGAGTCCCTGGATATCAGTGGAAAAGCATAAAGGAACATTACAGTCCATGTAGACGAGAAGGAATCTGTTTTCTAGGCCTGTCTGCAAGAATCCTGGAGTAGAATTTCTCTGTTCCAAGAGGAGGCAAACAGATCTATTTGAAGTGTTCCCCACATCTGGATCAGTTCCTACAAGATCTCTGGGTGCAGTTTCAATTTGTGTGGGTCTGTCCTGGCCCTGCTTAGCTTGTCTGCTACAATGTTTTGCTCTGATGGAATGCCTGAAGCCTAAAGAGTCAAATAGAGCTGAGTTACTACCTAAGAGACTATTACAGCAAGTCTTCAAAGGGATAAGATGTGGTACCCTATGTTTATGTACCACATTATGAGCTACTGTCTGTGAAAACTTGCTGAGGTCCAAGAGACCAGAGATGACTTAGGGCTTTCAAAACATTTATTGCTGCCACCTCTGACATTTATGCAATTTATTTCTGTCCTGTTTGTTCCACAGACCTTGCACTTTCACTCCTTAGGACACAGCTTCACATGCCAGATTTGAAGCAATCATTGTGAAAGATTGAAGAGGAAGCAGAAGGGAAAATGGGGAGACCTGGACTACGAAAGACCTAATATACCCACCATAGGACATCCCTCCTTACAACCCCCAGAGCTGGGATCTGAAAAGATAAAAGGGTGCACATGTGAGTCTAGAGACTTGAGGTACCACTGAATTGTTCTTGTGTGAGATCTGGTCAAGGGAATTCTGGAAGCCATGCACCTCAAAATCCTGATAAACTTCCTGTCAGATACCTCATTTTGATTGTAAAAACTTAAGGAGAACTTTTGAGATATCTCTACCTTAAAGTGGTTTGTGGAAGTGTTCTTCTGTTCAGCAGTTTGCTTCAAACATTTCCTCAATTGCGAGTGACGTGCTTTGAATCTATTCATACACAATTGTGTTGGAACTATTTTTGTTGCCTGTGGCTGCCTGTTGCTCCTTGGTGTCTTTTGTGTTTATATCTCTACCTTGTCCAGAGAAAGAAAAAGAAAGGCCCTTTCCAGGGCAGAATCCAACAGACAACCCAGAAAAAACATTCTGTGAGCAGATATGAGAAAATATTTCTGTAATTTCAATTGAAAACCCAGACTGAGTAGAACATACTAAACACTTGCTAAGGACTCTTGATAACTGCAAATATAACACAATCATTCAAATATGGAAAGATGTGGATGCCTTGAAGTCTTCAATAAGCGATTACTGGAGCCAGGCACTTTATAAATTCTCTTAGAGAAATAGACAGTCCCAAGTGTAAGGCAGAGAACTGATAATGTCAGCCAGATACAGAAAAATCTTAAGAAATGTCTGAAATGTTTACCAATGGAAGTGTAATGGTAGACATCTTTTAAATCTACCTTTACCATAAAAGTTGGCAAAGGAGCGAGACTTAGGATCTGATGGGATAACATTTTGAACTTTGGGACCTTGACAAAAAGACTGAGAAAAGAAAGGTCTAGCAAAGTTCCTTGCTTCTTTCTTTGGCACCAGAAAAACCCAGCATAAAACCCAGTTCCCATCTTGCAGGAAGGCACTGGTTCTATGACTCCTTGAAAGAACTGTATGAGAACTGAGGGAAAGAGGGACATTTGGTTTACTAAACAAGGTGGAATCTCCTGGAAAGGAGGGAGGGACTCCCACTGACAAGTGTACCCCTGTTGAATGACATTCAGAACCCATTTGTATTAAACAATCTGGTGCCACAAAGGAAGTTGTGGACTCACTTTCTGGGTTATCATCGATTCTGTGGCGCTTTCACTTTCTTTTGGTAGCCTCCTCGCCACTGCATTTTAAAAACATGCTTGTTGGCATATTGCTGCTTGAATTGCGTTTTGAAACAGGGAGCTGAGGTAGAAGGAAAACATTTAGATGCCTTAAAAATAGAAAGGTTGGAAGACTTGGTCACCCCTTGACTCAATTTTCCCCTCTCATCAAACCTCTTAACACCTCAGCTGCAGAAGGGCGAAAAATAACTTTCTTGTCCAGGGGAGAATTTAAGATTTCCATTTCATCATCTTCAGAAAAATTTTTGAGAATGTAACCAAGTAAATCTTTTGATGACTGACATTGAAGAATCTGCCCTATAGATAGCATCAGCGATGACATAAGCATGCACGAAGATATGTTTAATTACAAGAAAAGCAGATACAAAAGAGCCATTCAAGGAATTATTCATCTCAAAAAAGTGGAAGGCTTGCAGTTAACTTTTTTATGTTCTCAAAAGAGAGAATGAAAAACCTAAACATGCAAGCCTAACAGTTTACAATTCTGAATGTTTTAAGTGGCAGAATAACATTTTCCCACATTTGTCAAAAGTATCTTCATCCTTGTCAGTGGGAATGGGATTAGCATTAACAAAGTATCCAACTGGAGTAGTTTTAGATTGGGTCATCTTTAGGGTTAGAAAAGTATTTGCGAGTCTGAGGAACCATATACAACCCATCAGACTTCCTAGAGCAGGAAGCTGACTGTCAGTTATGCTGTAAAATGTCAGGAAAACATTCCCTAAAGCAAATAAAACAGGAGGGACAGTTGCAGGCTGTCGAATATCCAGCTGTAACAAATCATAATATATTTGCCAGGCAATAGGAATTAAAAAAAAATCTTTCATTTTAGATAAAGAGAGGTATGGAGAGAAATTCAAAATACCTTCCTCAGAATCAAAATCCTGATAAGAAAATCTTTAAGCACAACCTTCTCCCACCAATCCCTGCTTTACTGACTGAAATCTGAGTCAGAAAGAGAAGGAACCCTTTCTTTTATAAACAGGAAGTAGTAAAAGAAAAGCAGAAATTAATTCCCTAGCAAATTAAAGCGAATCTTTTCTGCCCACTGAAATAGAAATGGAAAAGTCATTTTTTTTTTTTCCTGAGGAACTCCCTGGAAAAGGACCAATTCAAAACAGTCTATCCAAGGGCTCAAGCTCCCTTTCCTGGCTAAGCAATAGGCCTTCAGCTATGCTTTACCCAGAGACTGAAAAAGTGAGTTTTCCTTGCCAGTGGTAGGGCAATTCTACAGCATGGAGGATGGGTCTATACTCTAGTCCTTAGCGGTTGCAGGTGCTGCACCAGAGGGTCTGGGAGAGAATGGTGAGTGGTTCGAAAAACCAAATCCAGCACAGAGGAGTCTTCCATCAGAAACTGAGGCAAAACTGCAACCAGCCTGACAGCAAAGACTGCCTAAAAGCTCTTTTCTTACAAACAGGGGAAGGAAGAACTAAAGACTAACAATTGCTCTATAGGTCCAGCTACAAAGGAGGCCTCAAAGATAAGTAACAGAGCCTGAAATAGTTGGAAACCAGTGCCAGTCAAAAAGAGGGTTTTGAGGTAAAAAAAAAAAAAAAAAAAAAACACACTGACAGTTGTCGAAAGTATCAAACCCTGCCTCTAACGCAAAAATATGTAAAAATATACAAGTAAAAGTTAAAACAAAAAACATATTTTATGCAAAAGGTTACAACAAGCTTTCACTTTAGTTAAAAAAATAAATAAACTTCTCAGACAGGATGACAGTCCATACAAATAAAGTTTCCTAGCCCAAACAAATACATTTACAGAAAAAACTCACTACATTTCTTCAAATAAATACAGGAGTGTGAGTGTTTCCCAGTAGGGGGATTTATCTGCCCAGCCCTGAAGTATCACAAGCAGACCATCAGATTCACAAAACCAGCACAAGAAGTACGCTTCCAAGGAATGACAGCTCAAACTTTTTTTGCAACCAAAATGTGCAACAAAGCTTTGAAACGCTTGCTATTCTAACTGTCTTTATATGAGATCTTGCTCAGGGTCCTGGTAGTTACAGTCTGTAGAAGGCGCCTTCAATCACTGAAAAGCTGGCTGGGTTGGTCATATGCTTGGTGGATATAATCCAAACAGCTTAGGCTCCTGCAACAGTGATCCAATGCTGAACATTAAAAAAATAAAGTAATACTAGATCCACCACAACAGAGAGATAAAAGCCCTCACTATGCCAAAGGTGACCGGAGCTGAATTAGCAGCTCAGTTGCCTTTTGGAGCTGGCATGTGGAGGATGGGCATGGCCTATTTTGGGGACAGGGTAGACTAGGGTTCTGTAATGCTACAATTCTTTGTGGGGGGGTGGAGATGTACGGACTGCCCTGGGCTGGGTGTTCAGCCAGAAAGCTGTACCTGCAGTAGTACTCTACAGATCTACAGAAGTATACATTCACACAGGGAAGACATAAGGAGGCACGTCACTTGTTCCCTACCTTATATCACACACACTCATTGCTTGGATGTATGCACAGTACCCTCATGGCTGCCTGGATACTGGCCACTCTGGGCATCTCTCATTCCCATGTTGGGGATACCCAGTATGTGGGCGGGGGGAGACAGACAGGCTAAAGTCCAATCTTGCAGGCAGAGGGGAAAACAGCATTTAAAAGAAATACTGAAGTACATCTCATCATGTTTTGGAGAGACTGAAGATACTTCTATAAATTTTCAGTCTAATCAGTGAGCTTCATCTGCACCCCAGTTTAAGGAAAGTAGAATTACCCATTCGGTTGACATACAAGTCTTAATTATGGCAAATTTAACAGGAAAATGGTAAGACAGTGAACAACACAGTAGCAAGTATTAGTCCCCCTCCCACAAAACAAAAAAACAAACGTTTTCCGGAGTAAACAAATTTTTCACTGGTCAACCCTAAATCAGAAATGGCAATAACAATATACATATATGAACACATTTACACTTCAAAGTTACAACAGTCGTCTTTAAGCAATATTTCTTTATACTACATATGGGATATATGCTCTGCTTCAGCAAAATGTCTGAGTCAGAAGCAAAAATCTAGTTACCATTAGGCGTGACCATTTCAACAGCAGGAACATACTCCATAGTGGATAAATCAATACACTTCCTTAAATTAACTTAAAAAGTTAACACTGCATGAAGAAACAAGGAGTGCTAAAGTCTGCTAAAGAGATAAACATCTACTTTGTGGGAATAACCCCAAATAAACTAAGAAAAAGTATTCCTGGCATTATCAACCCCAGGCCTTTAGGAAAGTTTGTTACTACACAGTTTACAATACCGTTTGGTGCAAGGTGTGCACAGCTATCACGAGACAAGGATATCATCTTTCAGTATGCAACACGAAGTGCATGACTACTCAAGAAGTACCCATTACAGACTCTCAGTATGTAACATGGGTTGCAGTTTGATATAACAGTTAAGGGGTGTTTACCTCACAGGCAAGCAGTACAAGGATTGATTCTTATCACAAGAAATTGGCCAGGCTTAAAATTGTCCACAAAACCAGCTAGCCTAGTGCTTACCTATGAACCTATATCAAAGTTAAGGGTTAACAGTGAAGGCAAATCCACACCACTGTCTCTGATTTAACTTTGGGCAGCTGCACAAGACAATTTTGCTTCAAAAACAGAAGCAGTTCTGCTATTAAGTCACTCCTGAGAACACAGGAACTTGGAGAACATCTCTCCCACCCCTCAATTTTGTTAATTTCATCCCACAGTTTTTTCCTATATAGTATCATCAAAATGTAGGCAAGTATCACAATAATAATTCACTATCTTTCCATTTATTCATTACTTCATTTCTTGCATAATTTCAGAAACAGATTTCTATTAATCAACATGACACAGGATATAACATACTTTTGGCACTTTTCAGTATTAGTCAACCCACAATTTTATATCTTCAGACTGTCTTGCTGAGAAAAGTGCAGTACTATAAAGTGCACACAACTGCTGAAGTGAAACTCACTTCCAAAGAGATAGCCGTTATGTAAATCTGTACATGAAATACAAGAATGAATGATTTAGACTACAGCATTATATAAACAGCTACTTCCCTGCTCTTGCATGGAACAAGCTCTCCATGAACCTTAGAAACATTTCCTACATCCACAAATTCAATAAAACTATCAAAAGGTACCTTAATAGCACATGGATTTGCCTCTGTAATCATCCCACATGAACCCACCCCTTCCTCTATCACTATCCTCTCTATTCCTCCCTTCTGTACTACCATAACTCACTTAAGTGCTCTGTATTGTACAATTACCCCTCTGAAGACAACCTAATATGCAAATTCATTCAAATGTTTTATTGTACATTTCTTTGCTATGATTTTTCTTCAATGTTATAATGCATCTTACTATATTGTACTCTGGAGCTTTATCTGCATTTAATTGTTCTACTATAAATCTTTCACTGTATTCATCTTCATCTTTGTAGATTTTCTTGTTTACTTGTACTGTGGAGCTTTTCTCCTCGGGCCTCCACTGAAAAAGGGATTTTGCTCAGATGGACTATCCCGGGTAACAAATGTCAAAAATAAACACCACAAAAAAGGTCACAATCATCAAAGCCCCCCTTTTCCCGATTTTCTACATTGGGTCGGGGTGTCATGTCAACTGCTGCCATCTCTCTATTCAATGCCACTGCCCTACTGTCTTCGACATTTATGCCTGACTGCTACAGGTCTTCTCTCACACAATCCATCCACCCATTTGCCAAATAACCTATTTTACTCTTGCCAAGGTCAACAGAAGCAAAATCAAGAAACTGCATTCCAGTGCTAGAAGTTTAAGGGATAAAATGGTTTATAGCATAACGGCATTCAAAAAGGGGAATGCAGACACTGGTATTGTCACTGGGAGGTGGTATAATTACTGCAAATGACTGGATTCCAAAGCTGAAGGGATGCACAGAATTCAGGTGATTTTACTCAGTTAAGATGGGTTTATTTTGGGGGCTCTTTTAAACAGTCTAAACTCGCTGTTAAGTGGTCTAAGTGCATTCCCTGAAACCAAAGTCACAGCGGCACTTCACTGCAAACACAGTGCAAGTAAAAATGATTTTGAAACTGCTTAATTACTTTCTCCTGAATCCTGCATCTTCTCATAATTTTGGTGCTACATGAAAACATCACTTCAGTGTTAGAATCCCCAGCTTACATTTCCCTAATAAAGACAAACAGCAGATTTAGACTACAACTATCAGACAAATAAATGTATAAAACACATCTGGTTGAAATCAATTTATCCACCCATAAAATGAACATACATATATACAGTGGATATAAAAAGTCTACACACCCCTGTTAACATGCCAGGTTTTTGTGATATAAAAATATTAGACCACAATAAATCATTTCAAAACTTTTCCCACCTTTAATGTCACCTATAACTTGTTACAATTCAATTGAAAAACAAATCTGTTAGGGGAATAATATAAAAAATAAAAAATGTACAATACACTGGTTGCATAAGTGTGCACACCCCTAAACTAATACTTTGTTGAAGCACCTTTTGATTTAATTACAGCATTTAGTCTTCTTGGGTACACACCTGCCATCAGAGACTCTGATTAACCCCAAATAAAGTTAATCTGTCCTAGTAGGTTTTTATCGACATTTACTTAGTTGCCTGCTACAGCAAAAGCCATGGTTCGCATAGAGCTTACAAAGCATTAAAGGGATCTCATTGTTGAAAGGTATCAGTCAGGAGAAGGATACAAAAACATTTCCACAGCATTGGATATACCATGGAACACAGTGAAGGCAGAAATCAAAAAGTGGAGAAAATATGGGGCAACAGTGACGTTGCAAAGAACTGGAAGTCCCACCAAAACTGATGGAAAGACGAGACAAAAACTGGTCAGGGAGGCTGCCAATAGACCTACAGCAACACTGAAGGAGCTGCAGGAATTTCTGGCAAGTACTGGTTGTGTGCTACACGTGACAGCAATCTCCATATTCTCCATATGTCTGGACTATGGGGTATGGTTGCAAGACAGAAGCCTTTTTCTTGCACAGAAAAACATCCAGGCCTGGCTAAAATTTGCAAAACAATGCATCAAGGCTCCCAAAAGCATGTAGGAAAATGTGTTATGGTCTGATGAGACCAAGGTTGAACTTTTTGGCCACAATTCCAAAAGGTACTTTTGGTGCAAAAACAACACATTGCTTCACCAAAAGAACACCATCACCACGGTGAAGCATGGTGGTGGCAGCATCATGCTTTGGGGTTGCTTTTCTTCAGATGGAACTGGGGCTTTATTCAAGATGGAGGGAATTATGAACAGTTCCAAATAACAGTCACTTTTGGCCAAAAACCTTCAGGCATCTGCTAGAAAGCTGAAGATGAAGAGGAATTTCACCTTTCAATGGGACAATGACCCCAAGTATGCACCCAAATCAACAAAAGAATGGCTTCACCAGAACAAAATTAAAGTTTTGGAATGGCCCAGACCTAAATCCAACAGAAAATCTGTGGGTGACCTGAAGAGGGCTATGCACAAGAGATGTCCTCGCAATCTGACAGATTTGGAGCACTTTTACAAGGAAGAGTGGGCAAATATTGCCAAGTCAAGATGTGCCATGCTGATAGACTCCTACCCAAAAATACTGAATGCTGTAATTAAATCAAAAGGTGCTTCAACAAAGTATTAGTTTAAGGGTGTGCACACTTATGTAACCAGCTTATTGTACTTTTTTTTTTTTTATATTTTTTCCCCTTACAGATTTGTTTTTCAATTGAATGATACAGGTTATATGTCACATTAAAGGTGGGAAAGGTTTTGAAATGATTTATTGTGGTTTAATTTTTTTACATCACAAAAACCTGGCATTTTAGTGTGTGTGTGTGTGTGTGTGTGTGTGTGTGTGTGTGTGTGTGTGTATATATATATATATATATATGTATGTATGTATGTATATGTGTGTGTGTGTGTGTGTGTGTATATAAATGTGTAGGGCAAACATTAAGAAGGCAATATTTGCATTTAATCTGTTTGCAGTACTCTCCACTCCAACTAAGGTTTCTTAGGACGGTTTCACATCCACAGCTTTTGAAACTGAAGCACCCCTAAAATATCGGTCTTTACCCAAAAGCAGGAAAGGTCTTTGACTTTTGAAACATGGAACACTGCTGTTTCAGAGATACAGATCATGATATTATGACTTGACAGAATGAGACAGAAAGGCATGTATACCAAAACAAAAACAAAAGACAAATAAAGGCATGGTATTTTGAAGATAGCCAGAAAACAGTAATGAAAAAATGAACACAAGTTCAAATGATAACACTGCTTATAAATTTTTTGTCTCAAATAATCAGCCTAGACCAAAAACCTTCTACATTTGTGTGAGGCAGAAATTCCTTGAGAATTATTACCGTTTCTCTGGAATATTCCTGATCACATCAGACTCTGGATACTAAAGCTGGAAAACTAAAACAATCCCTCAAGTCTACAGCAAAGGCCTCCTACAGACTAAATAATTACCTGCCTCAGTCGCTCCAGACTCAGAATGCTCTCTACCTCTAACACCCCTCGAGTATATTTCTCAATGTAGGTTTCTCCATCTGATGAGCTTTCATTCTCACTCCGTGCAGCCATTAATGCCAGTGTTTCTCGATCCTCAGTTTCTTCTGTGGCCTACAAATAAGAAATCAACCTTAACCAAAATTCTGTCATCAAAACACCGGGTAACCTTATAAAAATCCATGACTCATTATTTTTAAAGTGTAACCAAAGTCACAACTTATTTACTCTTCACATTTCAACAAATCATTCACCACTATTAGAAAAATATACAATATTTCTCACAGGAAGCTTAGTCTGAAAAAGACATTAAATTAAATAAATTAAAAGACGCACAACTTATAAAACAAGTTATTGTTAACTTGAGGGACAAACTAAAAATGTTAACTGAAATTACATGACATTGTGATAACTGAAGGACAGTGATACAGTTGTTTAGAAACACCATGTGACATTTGCTCTGTGCTTTCTGCAGAAACTGCCAAAAGATGACACAGTTATAAATACATTTCTTACATTTATAATGCTTAATATAAATAAATAAATACCCCCCTCCCCACCTTTTAATTTAGGGAAGCATGGCTCATTTTACCCAATAGACAACTATTATCAAAAGGCAGGGAAAGTGGGGGGCGTCTAACTTGGTGGTCCAAGATGTTATGGGTGCGAATGGCAAATGCCAACGGGACAGCAGTGTAGTACCAGCACACAAATTAATGTGGATACTGCATTTGTAGTCACTGCAATGTAGCAAGCCACTTGTTACATTTGTAGTTAAGTGACACACTACAGTTTTAGTGCAGAAGAGCCTTTTTTTTTTTTTTTTTTTTTTTGTTGGTCCTCAACTTAGAGTTGAAGGGGACATGATCAAATTCAATTTGAAATTCTATGCCTTGAATGCAGTACTAAGGGAGCCAACAGAAGATCACGAATGTCATACTAAAAATAAATATCAATAAAAGAAAACATGACAGATGCATTATATATCACCTTCCAAGATCATGGAACAATCTTCTCCTTACAACTGAAAAACTGGAACCTGCCAGATATTACCTTTCTTCAAAACTAGATACATTGTATGTGTATATGTGTGTGTGTGTGTGTGTGTGTGTGTATATATATATATATATATACATAGACACACACACATATATTTATATACACACCCATACACAAGCACTCATGGTTTATGTTCATTTTCTCCAATTGTCATTGGTTTGACTGTGTGAAAATTTAAAAAAGTGTACAAATGAATGAGTGTGTTTTGAATGCTAATTTGTGAAGTTTCAGTCATACCAAAAGTTTAGATATTAAGAGGCAGAAATGTGTGCAGTGTTTACAGGTTAGGGTTACAGTAAGGGATAGGAAAGGGGATTTAGTGCTGAACATGTGTGGTGTTATGTGGATGAATATCAGTATCTTGTGTATGCTGCAGTGTTATGGAAAGAGTTTTTATAAGGTAAGATGTAGGGCTGGGGTTAGAGGCAAAGGCAGTCCCTACAGTTAGCCCCCACTTGTGAGGTGATGGATGCAGGACCATTCATTCCATGGCTGGAAGGCCTTATGGGACCCCTTGCTTCTTGGAAATGCAAGAGATAGGAAGTAAAGAGCAGCCTAGACTGACATATATGATGGACTCCCTTTCCTCTCATTGGAGCTCCTAATCCTGCAGTGGCTCAAATCTAGCTCATTTAGTACTGCTTGTATGGAGAATGCATGCCTATGCCCATATGCTGATCCCCAGCTTTAGGCCAGTGCATGCCCTACAAGTAATACACCCACAGTGCTCCCACTAAATGTTACTCAAGTAGCGAGCCACAAACACCTCCAACTCTTAGATAGGTGTGCTGACAATGGCTATTAACTCACACCTTCACCATTCAGCTCCCTCCTACGCCTGCACTGCTAATCAGTCCTGGAATACCTAGGTCTCAGTCAGGGCTTCATCTTTCAACACTATGTAGACTTCTTTTTAAACACCTTCATTAAATTTTCACTTAAAACATTGCTAGACATACATTAATATAAAAGAAAACAAACCATATTAATATATTTAAATTACATGCACTATAAATTGCATATATGTTTACCTCATTTTGGACAACACATTACATAAATTGCTCAATTTCAGCCTTCCTTTAAACTTCACTCCTCCTGAAGATTATTTTGCATATATTATTCCCACAAATTCCATTTATTTGTATGTAATTTGCTCCTTCTCTTTTCTAAGGATCCAACCTCCAGTTCTTTTATTTCTTTTACAATATTTAGTACTTCGGTTACAGCTGGTCTACATTTTGATTAAAATTTTCTTCTAACTGCTTTTGTTGACAGCCAACATTTTTAAACTTAGTAAGGTCTTAACATATATATGCAGTTCAGATCCAGTGTCTCTGTTGAAAAGAATAATTTCCGTAGTTACAACCATTTGCTCCCTCTAACATTTCTGACAGAATACTCGCTAGGAAATTTAAGATCTGCAATGCATTACACCCCTCAACCCCCCCAAAAAAAATGTTCCTAGTTACCTTTCTCTTTTTCTCTTTCCCATCACACATTTATCTACTGAGGAAAATTTTTCTAAAGCCTGCTCAAGGTATAATAATACATATGCAAACACTTCTAAGCAAAAATTCTAAACCTTCTAGACTCTGTTGCATACTTGGGTGCAATACACACGCCCACCTCATTGTCTCTTAGTAATTAGGTTCATAGGCTGATACTAGGCTATCTGCCCTAGGGCATTTATAAGCCTAGCCAGAGTGTGTTTGGCTTTCACCACCCTTTTAGATTTGTAGACTGTGCCTTTGAATAGTAGGTCACAGAATATAGTCCCTTTACGGTTAGTTTATTGTGCCTCTGTCTAGCAGGGACCCAGAAGAGATCCCGGGGGTATACTTACGATCTCCCATCCACTCGTCAAGATTTCTCTTGAAGAGGGTCAGTGAGGGGCTCTGCCTAACCTGGACTGGGATTTTGTTCCAGAGTGAAGGGAGTCTCTGGGATATGAATCTGTCCCTCCAGCATGTCCTATTTATTTCTGTGCTGAGGTTTAAGTCTCTGGAGCGTGTAGCTCTAAGGGATTTGGATTTCTTGAGGTGGAGCATGTCCATTAATTCTGGGTTGGACATGGCTTTATATGTCAGGCACAGATCGCCTCTGAGTAGGCGGTAAGCAACTGAGTAGAGCTGGAGTTTCTTTAGCCAAACTGCATAGGGCATCTGCTTGAGTCCCTTGATCCTCTTGGTGAGGTACTTCTGGGGTCTTTCCAGTTGCTGCAGGTGTCGGGTAAGGTACATCCCAAATGGGGCATTGTATTCAATTATGGGCCTGATGAGTAATGAATAGAGTGGCACAAAGACCTCTCTTGATCTAGATGTGAAACCTTTTGTGATGAGGTGAGCTATATAGAAGGTCTTTCTAACCACTTTGGCAACGTGATTGTCAAAGGAGAGATTACTATCTACTTGGGTCCCCAAATCCCTAATTACTTTTTCCGTACTTAATAGATTACCTCCTATGTGGTAGTCTGTGGGCACTTTGTTTTTCCCAAAGGGGATGACTATGCATTTTTTAGCATTTAGCTTCAGGCCATGGCTTTGGCACCAGTTATCTGTCACTGTGAGACCCTTTTGGAGGATGCTTGTGTCAGCCGGAGAGAGTCTATTATGGCACCCAGTTTGCAGTCATCTGCGAACTTGGTCAGCCATAGTCCTCCCATGTTTGACTGTACCTCAGAGAAATAAATACCGAACAAGAGAGGTCCCAGGACTGAACCTTGTGGGACTCCACTTGTGACTGGTTTAGAGTCTGACAAGGCACCTGCAATTCTGACCACGTGGAGTCTATCCCTGAGCCAGTTCGCAACCCATCTTGTGACATAGGGGGTTGATATTTAAGCTAGTGAGCTTATTTGTGATTCCTGAGTGGGGTATTGTGTCGAAGGCTTTTGTGAGGTCCAGGTAGGCTGTGTGGACTACCTTCCCTTTGTCTATGGCCCTGGTAACTGTTTCAAAGAAGTCAACCAGGTTCAAGAGGCAAGATCTGCCTTTAACAAAGCCGAATTGGGTAGGATCCAGTGTCTGACGGTTTCCGATATCATTGTTTATGAGTTCCATGATGATACGCTCCATAGCTTTGCAGACCAGGCTAGTCAGGCTTATAGGGCGATAGTTTCCGGGGTCTGTTGTGGCACCTCCCTTGTGGAGCGGGACCACCGTTGCTGAACGCCATTCCTTGGGTACATATATCCTGTGGTAAGGCTGAGCTTGAACAGTGACTTAATGTGAGGGTTAAGTTCATCTTGTAGCTCGTGTAAGACGCAGCCCGGGACACCGTCCGGTCCCATTGTGCTTTGTTTTTTGCTTTGGAGAGGGCAGCTCTCGCCTGTTCATCTGTGATGTCAGGGAGGCTACACTCTGTTGGGATGGAGATTTGCTCTTTTGGGGGGGGGGGGGAGAAATTTGCACTGAATCTGTCTGCCAGGATATTGGCAATGTCTGTGGGTTCAGTGTATTTTTTGTCATTTTGCAGTAACTCGGAGCATATCTGGGAGTTGCCGCCCAGGTTCCTGACATAACTAAAGAAGACCTTGTGATTGTCCTTAGTATTTTGTGCAATTTTTCTTTCGAAGCTAGCCTTAGATGATTTTATGAGGGATTGTAGCTTCTTGCTAGTACTGATCAGAGATGCCTTCCCTTTTTGGGATTTTGCTCTTTCATGTAGTAGCTTCCTCCTTTTGTTGTATAGCTTATTTAAGGCCGGGGTCCACCAGGCAGGTCTCCTGCCTTTGGAGGAGTGTGTCTTGGTTTTATTTGGGATAGCACGATCCATACATTCCTGTAGGTGTCCAGAGAATGCGTTTGTGAAGGATTCTGCGGTTTGAGCCATGTTTTCCACTGCCCAGGGGTTTTAAAGGATACCACCTCAGTTTTGAAAAGTGTGAAGTTTGCTTTTGAGAAGTTCTTCACCGTGGTTACCTTGGCTGGGGGTGGGGACAGGATATGGATGTCCAGTGATATTAATTTGTGGTCTGACCTTATCAGTGAGGGGTAATACCTCTGGTGTGGAACATAGAGTCCCTATGTTTGTGATGACCAGGTCCAATATGTTTTCCCCTCTTGTGGGGGTGGTGACCAGTTGTTCCATAGCATTTGAGTTTATAAATTCTAGGAACCGTTGGGTGAGGGTGTGTGGGCTTGAGTAGTTTACCCAGTCAATGTTTGGGTAGTTGAAGTCACCCAATATAATGGTGTTTGGAGAGACCTTCATGTTCTCCAGTGTTCTCAGGAAGGCCTAGTGGGGTTCCTGAGTTTGGGAGGGTTGTCTGTAGCAGGCTATAAACTGAAAGGCAGTTTTGCCCACTGTTAGTTGCACATGGATGGTTTCTGTTGCTTTGTGCAGTGCTACTAACCTGGAGGTGTGGGTATTTTTGATGTATATGGATACTCCCCCTCCTTTTGTGGTTCGGTCAGAGTTTTGTCGCCGAAAAGCATGGTATGAAGTATAACCTGGTAGTGCTGGGGTGCTTTCGGGAGCCTTGAACCAGGTTTCTGTTACTGCACAGACATCGATGTTCTCCATACTGAGGAGAGTCTCGAGTGCGTGCATTTTGAGGTTTAGACTTCTGGCAGTGAGCAGCATTACCCTTAGTTTCTTTTTCCTTGTATTGTCTATGGAGGTGGGTTTGTCTTTTGAGCCTTGCCTAAAAAAAGGCACTATGGGGGGTGCAAGAGCCTTTGCCAGTATTCGAAAGCCCAGGGGTGACAGGTGCAAGCCATCCCTAGCGAAGCAACGTGGCTTGTCGAGCATGTCATCCCAGGCTGACAGACACTGGATCCCCTTTGAATGACACCAATACTTTAGCCAATTGGTAAAACCTATCATTTTGTCTTTATACTGTAGCACCATTCTTGGTGAGGATAAGATGCTACTCAAGGTCAGGGTCATACCAGCCTGGGCTACATGATCAGAGAGCTCCTCTAGGTCTCTTTTCATGTAGTCCAGGGAGGTACATCTCAGGTCATTCACACCAGCATGGACAATGACGGAGTCATATTTGTACTTGCTTTGGAGTGACCTGAGTGCGTGTGTTATGTGGCGGATCCTGGCACCCAACAGACAGCTTACAGTGACCTTCTCCTTGTTCAGCCTGGTGAGTGGGACGTCAGTGTGTCTGACTATAGAGTCACCTATTACAAGTGTATTAGGTGTGTTGTTTAGCCTTAAGGGCTGTGACTGTGTGGCACACTGACTTTGTGGACTATGTGATATGTAGGTATTGTTGTGGGGTAGCAGTTGTTTGGGTGTCTGCTCTGAAGGTCTCTGCTGCTTAGGGAGATTTTTATTTAGAGCCTCCGAGTATGTTTTTGTGTGTTTATGTGTTTGGTTTGTTGTTGCTATAGGTCTATGTGAGACTGGATTTGTGGTTTGTGTGGTTACCTTCTTCTCTTGATTGACTGTGCCAGACATGGGTCGAGAGAGCTCAGCCTCCAGTTTGGCAATATAGTTGCATCTCTCACATATATTTGAGTTTGTTGGGAGGAGGAGAGGGTTGTCTGTGTACATAAGGCAGTTGTAACATTGCCGTAAGATTCCCATATTCATCAGCTGGACTGGAGAGTAAACATGAAACTGACCGTTGGACATGTCAGGATATTTATGATTACTACTTTTGACTGATCTAGGAGGATCAGTTAAGTATTTAGAAGAGTATAAGAGGTTTTAGTGCTTTAAAATTTCAAGTGCAAGTGAAAGGCTATAAAGTGAAAATAGAGTGCTTCCTTTGAGATACAGATCAGTTCCAAGGGAAAAAGTGAAGAGCAGACTCTGTGGAGCCGGTAATAGTTTAAACCTGTTTAGGCGGCGCTGCCCGATTCTGCGCTATGCGCAAAATCACGCAAAGCCACGCTAAAGCGGGTTTTTAAACAGGGGACTTGAAAGAGCTAGGAATTAGCCCAAAATGGCCAATAAACAAGTGCTGAGATCACTTCTCCAGGGACAGATAGGCTGCTCAAAGCTCCCCACTCCCACTGGTGAACAAAGAAGCTTCCTTCTGTCCAAGTCAGGATATGGGCAACACAGGAACTATTCTAAAGTCTGGAATACAGCAATACCTGTATTAGGGACTATTCTAGCTCAGGAAAGGCGGGAAAACAACGATTTGTTTTGTTTTTTTTTTCTAAACAGGCAACAGAAAATGCACAGTAAATAGCTTACACAGGCTAGCGCACTTGAGTGAGCAGCCTCAACAGTTAAATCAACAAAAAGACAAACTTTAAAGTGCAGGTATTAAATAAATGCAAAAAATAAGCTTAATTCTAACAAAAGAGCAGTTTTTACTCGCTTTTCGGAGAGAATAGACAGTCGCAAAGGTAAAGACAGTAAAAGGTACTTAAATCAGGTAGCAGTCACTCTTTTTCGTCTCTCTGCTGCTAGCACAACTCTGCAGGACCACAAGGAGCTTTGCTGAGTCGGAACAAGCACAAAAACCGCACCAAGGCGGGTTTTTAAACAGGGGACTTGAAACAGCTAGGAATTAGCCCAAAACGGCCATTTCCCTTTCTAGTCTTTTTTCCCATTCCCTTCTAATGATTTTCATAGTTATCTTGCAATATTTTATCTGTCCTACTTATTATGCCTTTAATAGTAGCTTCTGCTCTAGTCTTGACTAAAACTCCAGGAGAGCAGGTCTTTCTCTTAGCACTCCCCTATCCTTTTCTCTTTGCTTATACTATGAGATCAAACTCTGGTAGAGAAGGTAATCTCTCTCTTGCAGTCCAAACTGTTCCTTGGCCTTATCCTGCTCTATTACTTTTCCCTCTCTAGTTATTTGCTCCCAATACCTTGTTTCCTTTGCCATTTTTTTCTAGTAAATCCCTGCCCCTCTTGCTTTGTGTTCTGCAGCCATACTTAAAATAATCACTGCAGCCCTGTTTATTTTTAATGATGTAGTCCAAAGACAAATGTTAAATACTGATGATTTAATTGCAATTACATAATTAGATGAATTGATTAGGAATGTTATAGAGAGAGATTATAACAGGAATATGACAGAAAAAAGAAAGCACAGATTCTGGCAGAAAAGTAGTATTACATATGATCCATTTTTATGAACAGGGATAGAATACTAATAAAATAGACAATGGGCAGAAAGCTTCATAATCTCACTGACATATAACAAACACACATTCACATTTAGTACAAGAAATAGTAAATACTTGCATATTCTGAGGAATTTAGATGCAGCAAAAGATTCCATGCAGGACAGAATGGCCTTCACATACAAGAAAGTTTAAAATCTGAAACAAAATATGTGCTATAAGGAACAGAATGTATGTTTGAACAACAAGCAAGGTGTACGGAAAAGTACCTTTTGCTGCACTGAATGTAGTTTTTGTTAATATATATTTTATACATCCAGTAACAAATAAATAATTTAAAGTGTATGCTGATTGTGATATGAAATGTGGGTTATACTGTAAACTGTCAAGAATGGACATTTTTCTTTATAAGAATAACCACTAGAAAATTAACACCATACAGGAGATGATTTATCTGATGATAGATCAGTTATAACTAATGCATTATTTAAACATAAAAGCAACTTATGAACAATGTATATTTAAATTTGCAGATTTAGATGTGCTTTTTGTGAAACTGAGAGGTGGTGATATGAAAACAGTTACAGAAAATATGGAATAAAGATATATTAATTAAGGGCAAAAAATTTCCTTGGATTAAATGGCACCGTTAGTTTAAAACTTTTATAAAAACAAGGCACTTAAGGAATTAATTTTGTTAAAACTTTTATAAAAACAAGGCACTTAAGGAATTAATTTTGTTAAATAATGATCTTAACTTACTGAGTCTTGTATTTTTTTCAAAGGAAAACCGGATCCACAGACTCAAAAAAACATCTTATTTCACAGTTTGGTGTTTCCTACATTTTAACACCACTCTGTGACTATTTACAGTTTTTTTTAATATTTTTATATGTAATTTCTGAGTCTGACCACATGGGGTCTGGCATCTTGAAGTAATTCTGATTTAGTCTGCCTCTAGGTATACCACAATGCAGTGCTTGTCTGCAAAAAAGAAAAATTGCATCATACAGGCTTCTTTCTTCCTAAAGATCCAGTCACTGCATTGATTTTACATCCATACACTGCTGTCTTTCAGTCAGTTTTAAGTATCATTTCATGCCGTTCAATGATTACTTAAAAGACAAACAGTGCAAATGCCACAGAACAGACTTCCAACATGCTTTTTACTGCTGCGGCTTTTTAGAATGGCTAAACTGCAGTCTTTTGTGAAGCCTGAATTGTACTACTCTGACTCATCTCCCATCCCCCTTCACACCTAACTTCCCTAGCGGTCAAAGTGCTAAGAGTAATTTGAGTTATCTGCTGTGACCGACAGCTCACAGCAGGAGACTTGACTCATGTACTGTTCCTTGTTCTAGCCTTTACTTTCTGTATAGGCAGGGGAAGGCCCCGCATCATAGGTGGGTTTTTAGCACAGTAGTGGTGATGTCAGTTTGGGGAGGGAATTGGCCAGAAAACTACCTATATTCATTGGCCTTGACGACATCAATGAATTGGAGACAGCAGAAAGCTTTTCCAGGGCAGGATAAAAGTTTTTTGAAAGTAAAACCACCACAGTACAGTAAGGTACTGTTCTAGTGGATGAAAGCTTTAGCAATTTGATGTGATTTCATACAACGATATAAAGCAGTGATGTGAAAGCTTGTTGTGAAAGTTCATTGCCTCGAATAAAAGATTGCGTTGCTTAAAGCACAAGTCTGTGACTGAATACAGCAGTTCCATGCTTCCTGAGAAGTTTTGTTTATGTTTTTTTGTGACTGGGTACTTACTTACTCTGGATTTACCTGTAATTGATCATTCTTGTGTCTACAATTCCAGGCTTCCTCAGTTACTTTTTCTTGCAAAGTCATATTTTGCGTCTATTCCTTTTATTCAGTTGGATTGAAGCTTTACAGTCTTCTGTTTATTCACTAGTTTCAGTGTTGCAGGTGGTCTTCCTGATCATTCCATCTCCAACACCAGTCACTGGCTCAAAAGTCCAACGTACTCCTGATTCTTCTAGTCAGTTCCTGTGCTTTGTTCTGTCTTTCAAGCATTTTTCTTTAGAACAATGGAAATGCTTTTGCTGATAAAGTGTTTCTGTGAGCTTTGTTGTCAGAAGAGCAGCAGCAAGTTCTCCTGTTTGCTGGCTCACTCTTTATTGTACAAACTTTATTTCCTCCTTAGCCTGCTCTGTATAAAGAAAAATGTCTTTAATCCAGATGGATATAACAGCATGAATTGTATTACCTGCCTCTTGACATTCCTTGACTGCAAGGATAAACGTAACTTTGTCTGCCTTTTAACAGTTAATAATAATGTCTACCAACACTCTGCTGTCCCCAGTTTTAATACTTTTTCCTTCTAACATAGTTTTGTCAGGAGCAACATTTTCTGCTGGTATGCTTGCATCTTTATCAATATAGTTCATCCAGACTGCTTTCACATAGCCAGGTTTGGAGCATGTGAACTTTCAATTAACAACTCTTGCTATCGAACATCAGTCCAGTTATTTATATTTCACACAATTAAAGCAGTCTGTTCCTTCCAGTTTCTCTGGTACTGCAGAAAATCTCAGGTTTTCTCAGCACATTCTGTCTTTTAATGCCACTATTTTTGAAAAACTTCTCAAGAATCCTCATGCTCAGCCAGCCTTTCTTCATTTTGCACTCTGATTTTTGTAGTTTTAAAAGTTTATTTGAATACCTAGTTAAAGCTTCTATTTTTCAATCCTTTTATTATTTCAGTTTCTATACTCCTTCAATGTTTCACTTATTTTTAAACAACTTGAGTGCATTTGATTTTTTTTTTCTAAATTACTGGAAACATTCTCCTGTACCAAAGGTGAAACCTAGGAGTGTTTTTTGCTGAACAGCTGCAGAATCTTACCAGCTAGAGTTTTCACTTCTCCTTTTTCTGGTTGATTTTCTCTCGGATTCTCTAAATTTCTTCTTTGCTTCCATCCAGGTAATGTAATTACTAGCCACGGATTGAACTTTATCAAAAATGACAGTTTAATTGGGCCTTTTTCACACTGGAATATATCAAATCAACCTGTTGATCAATGTGCAGCCATCTTGGAAGATGTGGACTTCTATTTAAATTTTTGTCTGAAATATCAATATATTTTCAGTGTAAGAATTCATCTGTTTATGGGGGTGGGTGAGTGTTATTTTGACAAGATCTAGTTTTAAATATTTTTTTTAACTTGTCACTGTTCCTAAAATGCTGACAGGCTTTAATACTTTCAGATTTTTTAAGTTATTCATTTTTTAAGCAAGTAAGCGAACTGGTCATACTGGACTCTTCCGTCTCAGCCTGATTCACAAAGGATATGGTAAACACTATATCTATATCTGGACAGGTTAAAGTTAACCAACTGACAATTTGCTTTTGAGACATGGAGGGAAACAAATACATGGAGAAAAAGCTGAACAGACACTGGGAGAACAAAAAACTTCACACAGACAGTAATCAGCATCAGAAATTAACCCAGAATGCTAGAGCTGTGAGAGATTCCAAAATTAACCAGTGCATCTCCCTGTGGCTAATCTGTTTTGATGAATGCTATAACATACATGAGATTTCCAGTGATGGTATAAAATACTCCTCATTGCTAATATGGCAACCTACATGTCTCTTGTTCATAGTCCACTACAATGAATTTATGTTTTTCTCTCTGTACAGGATACCTTATAACCTACTTTTTAAAGTACTAAGTCCAAGGTAAGACACTCCACAGAAAACAAAAGACTGGTAGGTACTTTTTAAAGTACAGGCTAAAGTGGTGGCAGCATAAAATAAACTGGATCTGGAGATGGGGTTTGGATGGTTTCAGGACTGCAAGGAAAGAAGTGGAAAAAACAATATATATATATATTAAAGCAAAGAATATAGCTCACCGGGTATAAAGTACAGTAGTTTTTTTACGTGATTTAGACAACAGTACACATTCAAAATTACTGGCTGAAATGCATCCCATTCAGCCATTCCTATACTGTAACAAACCTGGAACTACACTGAAAGGACTTGGATAACCTAATGTCTGCAACATAAAAGACCTGATGTCACACATGGCAAAAGACAAGTAACTCACTCATGAGAAAGCTGAAACAAGTTAACTTAAGTACAAGTGTTAGCTTCAAACATTTCTGCAGCTGACACTAGCAATCACATTGCATCCACAAATGTAATGCATTTGCAGGAACATCCTTGTTTTACATGGTTGCAAGCAGTTTCTACTTTTTTTTTTACCTTTTGGTGAATGAAACTACGAAAAGCAATACTCAAAATTATAGGAAATGCTGCATAAACACTTGCATTACTCATTACACATCGGTACTAAAATGTGACAGAAGACTTTAATATGTTTTAATTATAAATCTACTGGTTCTGGCACTACGAATCTAATGTCTATATGGAAGAAATTAATGTTTTAAAGCAATTTGCTGAGTTGTCATTTTATTTTTACCTTTGGTATGTTGGATACAATCTCATACGTTACACCACAGGAATACAAAACGTTCTTCATTGACATTCTTCGCTTTAGACTTTGAGTGAAGCTCTAGACAGGAAGAAAAATAACTGTTACATTTCTCATCTTTACTTATCTGCAATGTTTAAGACCTGCACAGTCATACAGACAATAAGGAATATGTCCAGATAAATCATCACTGCTTAGGACTGACACACAGGCCTGGATAGAAACAGGAAAAACAAAAAACCTACATAATAAACACACACTTGCCAGTGACATTTATTTACATTTGATATAGGACGCCTTATATGGCAAAGATGAACAAGGTACACAGCCAACTTCAAATTAATTTCCTGGAAAGTTCCAGTATTGGTATTGTGTATATATCAAGATTCTTAACATGGACTTCTGATGTAGGCCACTCAAGCAGGCTCTTCTCTTCAGCTGGAATCTACCCAGTTACAAATTTGTCAGCATCAGAATCAATAGAAGCCTCTGCCAATGTGAATGCTGCATCTGGGTCAAGGGGCACGCTCAAATATAAACCACACACACACACACACACACACACACACACACACACACACACACACACACACACACATCTCTGATGCACTATGTTCAACCTTCCAGTCAAACCCAATAGCATTACTGCAAGGGAAAATTAATTTAAGGCGGCACACAGAATCACAAATGTTCTTCCAAGTAAATACTTTAGTAAACTTGGTTCCCAGTGTGCAAACACAATATAAGGAGTCAAAATGATTAATAAGGTAACTCCTCCAAATGTCCCCCTACGAACATTTTCAATATGGGGAGCTCTCATACCAGAACAGTCTTCAAAATGCCTTCTGGAGTAAAACAAGCCAATGGAGAAGATTCCAAAGAAGCTCAAAGTATATCTAGAAGATACTTTGATAGGCAGCAGTGAATGGTTCAAGACAGACTGCCCTGCAGAACAGATTAATAAAAGAAAGTTCTACCTCTGGAAAAAAGGCCCAGACTGAACATATGACCCTAAAATGACAAGCTTGTAAGCACAGGTAGCCATGGACATGTTGTGAAATGTGTATTGGAGGCAGTCCTTCTAGCATAGTAACCTTTGACAGCAGTACTAAGTGGCCTACATGCTTCTGTGTCAAAAAAAAATCATACAGGTGGTTAACTACTTAGATGCTGTATAGCAAACCTTACACATCAGAAAATTTAATTATGTTTGACAAAACATTTCACTCAGACCAGAAAGAAGCATAGCTGTGTATAATCAAGTGTGTGAAAGTCTTATACTTCTGCTCTAGAAGTGAGCAATATTTTCAATGAGTTCAAAGGGAAATGTGGTTTATGAGGACAATCAGAGTTCTGACTCATCAAAGCCTGAATGAACATCTAAAAATTTTCTAGGAGATATAACAGTCAGAAGAGAATTTTTTTCAGATGTACTTCAGAGTTGTTCATAGGGTAAAGCTCAAAGAAGGAATAGTTACAGGCTCTTAACTATAACATTCAAGCCCTACAGACAGGAGGCCTAGCTTGCTTCAGAAATTGTTCTGTACTTTAGGCTGTGCCAGAATTTAGCCTCTAACGAATTATAAAGGCTAGATAAGACTAAAGTAAGTGTTTTGATAGCTGAGAAGCTTGAACACAGAAATAATAGCTCTGTACAAACAATCCAGATAGAGAAACGTGCATTTAGCAAATTTAATTAAATTAATAAATAAAAAATAAAGTAAAGAACACTACTGGTTTGTGAGCTACCAACAAAATATGTGATCCCTCTTCTGAAACAACAAGAGACAGCACAAATGCAGAAAGCTATGGAGGCAAAGAATTCGCAAAAGGTAGCAGATCGTGAACTAGTTTGTACTTTCATAGAGCAGTTAGGGTGAAAAGGCTGTTTCAAATCTGATTATGGCTCGAAGCTGATTCAAGAATGTAAACAATCGGCTTATGTGGGTTGTAAAAGAGGGAGAATACACTTACTGTCCACTTCCTTTGATACTCTCCATGTAAGTATAAGTAAGGAAAAACTGTGTTTTCACAATCTGTAATGACAGAAAGGCAGAAATACTCTGATGAATGCAAACATCCAACAAAAGACAGAGATGATGATTCTGTCACTTTACAAAGATGCCTCCTGTCTTTGGTACACGGACTGCCACCAAGTAAATCTCCTATTCCCGGGTCCAGTGTCAGACTCTCACAGCTTTCTGTAAAATGACTGCATGTCTGCTCCCATAAGCACAATTTGTTCAGGTACCACACTATGACCAGATGTCTAATCAGATTAACACAGGAGCTGGCACCAACATAGTTTCATAGTTCTAGCATAAGTGCCTGAAGAGTGCATACAGTTGCTCATTGCTCCAATCCTATTTATATTTGATCCTTTTCCAGGAAGTCTATTAATTTCACAGGCTGTATACTGAACCATATGTGTGTCCTCACTAATGACATACCCATACAGTAAGGATATGCCTTGATCTTAAATGTAACAGGTTAAGTCCGGCCTGCAAACTATAAGGGATCTCCACTAAGTTAGGGACCTAGAGAAGGGACACAATGCCAACAGTACGTTAGACAAAAGAGGGGAATTCTGCAAACCACTGTGAAAAGATAACTGGATGACTTACATATTCACATGTCCCAGTGGCAAGCTGCACTTACAGGCTGTCAACAATCTCACTAACTGAACATTAACAATGTGCGTGCTTGGATCCAAAGTTTTTCTTTTTTTTGTTACACTTTTTGGCAAATGACACCTGATGGCCTTTGAGCCTCCTACCCAAATAGACCTTTAGGTTCTCCTGAGGCAGGGGCTGAATGGTGGAAGCAGCGCCATCACCCTGTCAGGAAATCATTTTTCAAAGCTTTTAAGACCTTAATTCCCTGCACAAACCCATTCTGCTCCATGGGGCCGGCATGCAATAGGCATGTGTGACAGGTAGATCTCCCCCTTTTATGACAGGCATCCCATCAGTAGTCCTTCTCCCTTTGAAGGTAAAACACCTTCTTGTGATTCTGGCCTACATCAGGGATTATGTATGGAATATGCACACAACAGGCCATGGACCCCTTCTTGTCACCCCCTAGAAAGACTGATTTACTCTAGAAGACATCACAAAGACTGTCCTTGTAAGAGAACTCCCCATGTTCAAAAGGTCTGTAGAGTGACATTTGGAGGAATGTCCCTTATTAACCACTCTGTCTCCTTTATAGAGTGGCTAACACACTATAAATTCCTACAACAGGGTTATGCCAGACTCAAGTAACATGGCACCCCTGTCATATGAGGAGGAAGTCGTCCACAAAAAACACAAACTGACAGGCCAAAAAAAAAAAAAAAAAAAAAGAGCCATAAAGATGACAAGGTGGACTATCAAGGATAAGGAAGAAGTTATACATTACTATTATGAACCAAGTCTAGAATTTTCAGACAAAGGATATGCAGAAATATTAAAACAGAAAGTAAAGGAAAAAAGTAATTGCACAGAAAAAACTGTCAAATCCTTCAAAGAAAAAAAAATGCATTCATTACTACAACAGATTTATGAAAAACATTGCACAAAGGAACGTGGGGGCACCTGAAGAAAGAAGTGACAAAGTGCAAAAATATAAAAAACAAAACCCAGATATTTCTGAAAGGTATGAAAAAGAACCATAGGCATGGGAAAGAAAGAGAGAGCTGGTATGGTACAATATTTATGCAAAGCAGAAAGCTGAACTAATCTGTACAAAAAAGGAGTTCCAAAGAAATTTGAAGAGAAATACTGGCAAAAAAGCACCTGGATATGGATCATTCCACTATCCAAAAAATAAGAAATCAAAGCGTGGGGGGTAGAAAAGAGCATTAGCAAGGCAGAAGTTTAACAGAAAATGAAGTTATGGATTACCTGCAAAATGAAGGATTTAGTGTGGAGAATCCAACAAAGGCAATCTCGCAATATGATGGAGTTACGGGTCCACAGATTAAGGAGCAACATGTGGTGCAGGAGGCATTTGAAGATGATTTGCAACATGATGATGATGCTTTGCAGCCTTCTGTAGGAGACTGGTACAAAACTCCAGATGAAGTGGCACAGCAAAAGATGGAGCAGGAAAGAGTGGCAACTCTGACAGGTAATGTTCCAAAGGGATGGGCCAATGAGTTGCTATATGAAGGAGCAGCAGATGAAGCTGCGTGTATCTGAATAGGATACATCACAGGATGATTTCCTTGTACCTTTTGTAGTTTACTCGCACAAAACAGAGAGTAAAGATGATGCTCTCAAATCCAAAAAAATAATTTAACAGAGATGGATAGGCAATATATTAAGACAGACAAAAGAAATATACTACAGAAAGTAAGACCCAAAATGTGAAAAGACTGGTAAAACAGATTAACATAGTAATCAAGATTAAGAAAAATGCATGTAATATTACAGAAAAAGAGAGAATATATTATTGTGCAGCTAAACTAATAAAGGATAAATTGCTATCACACAGAGTAAAAAATGAAAGGAAGTGAGCAAGTAAAAATGCCACCATGGAAGCATCAAACAGAGAAAATTATAATGCAAATAAGACAGGAAGCATCGCTGTTAGAAGAATACAGAAAAGGGAACACATCAACAAAATACTTGGAAAGATTGACATTGTAAAAGCAATGTGCTGTATCAAAACAGACCAATATTTACCATATACCAGCAGAGGCAGAACAACTTAGAAGGTATGCAGATAAATACAAAAAAAATGCAAAATAAGAAAATCGTTAATGATCCAAACCGATTTGATATTGAACTGGGAAACAAAGCAAAAGGAACAGAAGCAACACTGCAAAAAGAAGAAATAACACATTTTGGAGAAGAATCTGTGAAGACCCAGCTGAAAAGTGCTGAATGGATAGAAGAATTAAAATAAATAGTAAGGAGCGCTAATGTAGAGGATATTAAATGGGATGAAATAATGGCCAAAGAAATTGAGGCAAAATTAAGAAAAGCTAACTGGAACACTCTGGGCCCAGATGCAGTACCTAACCTCTGGTTAAACGCATAAACATCTTTACACAAGCATTTCTTACGAAAATACAGTTATGTAAGTAAACTTACCATAATAGAAGATGTTTATATCATCGCTGCTGCAGTAGTCTTGGGTATACTAGTTTTATCCTACTAAGGATATAAAAGATGGCTAGCTTTTAAAACTGCAGGGCACCTTCTAAGTGCCCAAACTCTCTGGCAGCTTGAGCTGAGCTAACTAAAAGACAAGTCTGGGCTTCAAATCCTTCTGAGCTTTCCTGCCAACAGAGAGAGAGGGGGAGGCTAAGCCCTGAAAGGACAATGATAGGAATAACAAAAAATAAATGTCCACACCCTGGCATTAAAAAACAAGAGGGGTAGAGAGAGGGAGCGGCTACTGCAGCAGCGATCATTCCAACATTTACTGTTATGGTAAGTTTACTTATACAACAATACCATGTTCATCATATGGAATACTGCTGCAGTAGCCTTAACTATATGGGTAGATTATTCTAGTTTACTACATTTGGAAGGTGGCAGGAGAAGCGTCCAGGAGCCCCGGAGAATGGTCTTAGAGAAGGAATCAAGCTTACAGTGCTTTGTAAAAGTATGCACAGAGGAGCAAGTAGCAGCTTCTAGAACACTTCTGGAATCCAACCCTTTCCAAAAAGCCATAGCTGAAGCCAAGGCCCTGGTAGAATGGGTCTGGACCCTGCTTGGAACAGTTTTGTTATGGTGAATATAACCAAAGGTAATAGTCTTAAACAACCATTTGGAAATGGCCTGTTTTGACACAGGTTGTCCCTTCTTATAACCTTCACAAAAAATAAACTGATCCGAAGATCTAAAAGACTTAGTTCTGGCAAGACAGTACCAGAGCTGTCTGTGGCCATCCAAGGTGTGGAGTATCCCTTCTCCCTCATTTTTAGGTTCAGGAAAGATGGAGAGTTTGCCTTAAAGTAAACTCGGATACCATTTTAGGCATAAAAGAAGGATAAGCTCTCAAAGAAACCCTGTCCACGTGGAAAAACGTGATAGGACTAACTCGCTGTAAGAGCTTGCAACTCAGCGACTCTTCTTGCAGTGGTTAGAACAATCAGTAAAACTGTTTTCCATGTTAAGAAACTCAAGCTCACTAGGTTAGTTGGTTCAAATGGAGCAAATGTTAGATTCTCTAACAAAAAAGTTAGACCTCAAGGAAAAGGCCACCGGTTTACTTTGAGGCTTCTTCTGCAAAAACCCTTTCTAAAACATTTTGACATGAGACTGCATTGAAAGAGGAGATTTCATGGATAGACAAGCTGAAATGGCTGACAAGTGAACCTTGGCAGAGGAATAAAAAAAGGCCATAGGACAGTAACCCACACAAACATTGCAAAAACTGAGAACAAGTAGCGCCGAATGGATGCTGGTTATGTTGTTGTCACCAACTAGAAAATATTTTCCATTTGCTAATATATGGACTTTCTAGTAGCAGGCTTTCTTGCCTGTATTAGTACCTGATGCACATCCTCAGTAAACAGGTGCCTAAAAGAAATTAAGACCCTATCATCCAGATAGTGAACCGAAGTTGACTGATGTCAGGGTATAGCAAGCACCCTAATTCTTGTGTGAGTAGATCCTGTCTGACAGGAAGCTTGTGTTTAATTACCCCTGGCCATTTCCAAAAGAGAGAACCACAGTTGCTTGGGCCAGAAGACAGTTACTACAATGACTGTGGAGGATTCCCTCTGAATCTTCTGAAATACCCTGGATATTAGTGAAAAAGCATACAGACGCACAGCTGTCCAAGGAAAAGGAAAGGCATCTGTCTTCCAGGTCTTCTTGCATGGAGTCCTGGAATAGAATCTTGCCAATTGATTATTCAGAGAGGAAGCAAAAAGGTTTGCTTCAGGAACCCCACATGGATGGATCAAATCTTGGAAGACTCTCTGATCTAATTTCCATTCATGAGGGTCTGCCCCGGTTCTGCTCAGCTGGTCTACCATACAGTTTTGCTTTGCTGGACTGTAGGGTGCCTGCAGAGTGACACTGTGCTGTGCAAAGGGGGAACAACCTGACCACCCAATCTGTTGATGTATCACATGATTGTGGTATTGTCTGTAACAACCTGAAGAGGTCCCAGGGACAAATGATGACTCAGAGAGTTAAGTGCCTTGATCACAGCATCTCTGATATATTTGTGCTTGCATCTGTTCTTGGTGTCCTCCCACACATCCTGCACTTTTATCCCTCCTGAAAATACTCCCAAAGCAAAGTTCGAGGTGTCTGTGGTGACTGACTGCTTTGGGACAGGAAGGGAGACCTGGATTTACAGACATTCGTTGTCTCCACCAAATGATTTCTCTTTTGACAAACCCCAGCTGTGAGATTTGAAGAGATAGAGGGTGTTGGTGCTGGAACCAAATAGAATTCAGATACCACTGCATCCTTCTCATGTGGAGTCTTGCCAGGGATACCATGAGAATCAGAGATGCCATGACACCCAAAATCTTGAAGAATTCCCTTGCAGTGACAGAAAACCTTAGAAATAGATCTATTTTTTTTCTGTGGAAGAAAAGTTTGAACTGAGGTGTCCATTGGACTTTAGGAGCACAATCCTGTGTGAGGCTTCAAGACAAGACTGAGGGATTTAGAAAAAAATATGCAGAGCCCTAAAATGAATATAATCATGGCACCTAGCCAGGTGAATCTACATGACATAAGCATAGGAAGCAAACTCTTGCAACTTAGGGTTTGACTCCTGCATCAAGTTACTTTAGGGAAAAAAAACTTTCTTCAGGAAAAAAATATCTGGTTGTATAGTGGAAGTGCTTCTTCTTACTACTCCATTCACTTGTAGGTAAACAGATGCCTTTACATGGTATTCAACCTGTTGACTATAAGGGATGTAGTATTTTTAAATGTCCTGGCCAAGGTGCAGTGAGAGGGGGATTACAGAAGTGCAGCAATTATTGGGCTGTAGGATTGTTAAGCTGGATGATATACACACTTTTGGGCTCAAAGTCAGAGTGCTGTTCAAAACAATTTTAGTGGTGTATACACCACATATGTTAGTGGGCAAAAAATTTACAGTGATAGGAACAGTTCTGTGTTCCTGGCCAGTTGTAATTCTGTGACTGTTTGTGAGGGACATATACTCATTAACCTTTGGACCAGAGTTTAATTAAAAGATTGCGAATACAAATCTAGAACTATCAGGCACAAAACCAGCATTATATATGGGCAAGGGGGATACTGCCAATTTTAGGATTTGTAAAGGCTATGCAAGAACAAGGCTGTAAATTCTACTGTTTTCATTACCAATAGAACTACACCAAAAAAAAAATTGAGCAACAGCACAGTAAAACATCTGCATGAAAATCTTCAACATGGAAACCCAAGTTCTCAGATTCTGAGACTGAGGTGATACTTCAGGCTCTCAATCTCCACAGACAATGTCTCTTTGACCTGCATGCAGTCAGCCAAGTCCTACCATGACCACACCTGCACAGACAGTATAACCAATGTTAATACAGCTGGTGGGCAGGATCACAGTTAAGACATGGTGCACTGCAGAACCAACAATATTATAAGAGATATGATAAGAGAAATGAAAAAGTGGAAAGCCCATTAGGGTTACATTTTAAAATGCACCAAAATAGTGATGGGAGTAAGTTGAAAGGAAGTGTTTTAGAAAAAGTTTATTGTGAAAGAGATGCAGGTCTAAAAAGTAAATTACAACACAAAGAAGCACTTTTTATTTTGAAATTCAACACTTAGTACCCTTATGGGTTAAATAGAGAGCTTAATTGGAAATGGCTCTTGTAAAGTGTTTCTCTAGTTGTTTTATTGGTATTGTTTTAATATATATATATATATATATATATATATATATATATATATATATATATATATATATATATATATATATATATATGTATATATATAGATAGAGGTTGTGAATGGATGTAATTGTACTCTGTTAAAGGCATTGGCCGAGCCGCTAGAGAGAGAGAAAGAGTTTGCTTGTCTACAGTTATTTCAGCAATAAATTCTGCTCTTGGATTTACTGGCTCAGTCGTTTTTCTGTATTGTATTTTCATCTGTGGTTTCTTACTATCGTTTGTTATGGCCAGTGATCCATCTTTTCAAACTCCTAGGATTTTCAGGAATGACCTGGGAGATAATACTCAAAAGAATTTGGAGCAATATATTTCGCAGGTGGGAGAGTGTTCATCTGATAAGGCTATAAACCCTGCATCTACATCTAAACCTGGAGAGTCGATGAATATTTGGGATAAAATGCTATCGGAAGGATGTCAAAAACGGACTATAAATCCTTTTTCTGCTGTAGGGCAGAAACATTCTACTGTGTTAACAGCAGAGTTACAAGGTACTGTCAGTAAATTAGAAAATATGTTATTTAAAGAAAATGCCACCCACTATAATATAATTAGTTTACAGAGATATTTGGATTTAGATATTACTCCAAAGGGACTTAGAGCGTATAAGAATCCATCTACATCCTTTGATGAAACAGATGTAGAAAATGCCAAATTTGCTAAACGATGGGCTGTGGATGCTCATCGCTGTATTACTGAGTGGGTGGCGATTTTGGATGAAAGAGATTTATTAAAACAAAGGAAGATTAAAACTGAAATTTCCATATTATGTTCTGCTCTTTGCAACTCCCTTACTGTTCCCAGATTCGAGACAGTGTTGAGAGATATTAATGAAAAAATATTAGCCAAGACTGAGACTTTGACTGACAGAAAAATTCGAAAGTTGCAGAGAGACCTCAGAGAATATGCGAATGATACTACCTTCAAACCAACAACCAATAGAAACTGACGTAATACTGTAGGCGGATCTTTTGGTAAAAAAGCTGAAAGAAGGAAACATGGAGTCTCCTTTGCTTCATCGGAGGCAACAGAAGCCTCAGGTGAGTGGTCAGGTAATTCGGACTTTCCTTCACTCCCTCCGGCCCAGAAGAGTGACTATATGAAGAAACATTTTCATAATAGACCCAATACAAGTGGAGGAGGTCTGAAAAGGGGACAAACAGATACGACGTGGGGGAGACAGCAGCAAAACCAACGGGGAAAGAAAACACGATGGTATTAATTGTTTAGAGACTGCTAATATTATAAATTCTGCTGATACCCATTATGTGTTTAATTTAACTGGGTATAATCTTACTGATATTGAACTTGCCGTACAATTGTGGTGTTAAGTTTATTCCGACAGTTATATCTAAGCTGCATTATTTTAAAATTGACGTATTTAGACTAGTCAAAAAATTGCATTTATTGTTTTTTTTTTTTTTAAATGATAAAAATGCAAACATGATTAGTTCTACTGAAGAGAATGTTTCTTTGAATGAAACTGCATCTATGGAATTTTTTTCATGTGATTCTTCTTTTGAACTAAATGAAGTTGAAAATGCTTATTGTTTATTACCGACTGAGAATGTTAAGGGTAAGAGCAATTTTATACCTCCCTTTACAAATGAGATAGCAAAACAATTTTCAAATATGGTAAATTATTCATACAAGGAATTTTTAAGGAAAAGAATAATATAAAGTATAACTTGACAAAAAATGAGTGGGAGGCGTTAAAAGGAACGAGAAAGAGAAATTACATTATTTTTAAACCCTCCGATAAGGGTAATAAATTAGCAGTTATGACTGCTGAACAGTATTACAAAATGTGTATGGATAATTTAAGTAATAGTGAGGTATATAGGGTAGCAGAATGGAAAGAATAAGAATTGGCATTGACAGCCTATAACAAACTAATACAGAGAGGTTATAGGTTGGGATATTTTATAAAGAAAGATGCAGAGTGGAAATTTTCTATATATGGATGTTCCATGGCTAAATTTTACTGCCTTCCTAAGTTACATAAAAATAGGATTAATCCGTCAGGTCGCCCTATAGTGTCGGCATGTAACTACTTCCTTCACAATATTGTTAGTGCCTGGCATGAACAGTTACTGACAAAAGTAGAGAAGTTGTCTTCTTATATTAAAGATACTTTTGATTTTTTAAGTAAGGTGACTAAAATCCAGTGGAATGGAAATAAATATTGGATAGTGATAGACGTTAAAAATTTATATACAAATATTTCATATGAATTGGGTATCGAAGCCTTAAAGTTTTTCTTGGGAGATACCCCTTTAACTCACTACATAATGGATTTGGTACATTTCTGTCTCAAAAATAATTTTTTTGAGTTTAATGGTACTTTGTACCAACAAGTTAAGGGAACAGCGATGGGGGCAGTATTTGCCCCAATGTATGCAAATCTGTTCATGGGCCATTTTGAGGCACAATTCTTATATAAAATGGAGTTTTTCAGAAGTTATGTAGTGGAGTATTTTAGGTATATAGATTTAATTTATCTATGTAAAGGTGGTAGATCTGAGGTAGGTGAGTTTAGACATGATTTGGACCAAAATAATTTTGGGATTAAATTTGATGGGGCACAATGTGGGAGTGACATTTTTAGATGTTAATTTGGAGGTAGAAGGAAACAAGATAGTTACATCTGTTCATCACAAGTTTGAGGGAGTAAATCATTTTCTATATGGCTCAAGTTGTCATCCTCCCCATTTAATGGCGTCTCTTCCTTATAATGAGTTGCTACACATTTCAAGGTTGACCAGTGATAGTAGTAAAATGGAGGAATAAATAATATATGAGAAATTTTAAAAATTGAGGCTACAGTACTAAATGTGTAGAACAAGCCAGAAACAGACTCATGTCAGGTAATCAAGACAAGACAGTAGCAGAATATAAGGGTAGATCGGATAGAAATAAAAATAATATGTCAGTGGATAAAATATTTTTTGTGACCACATATGGTGTTTACACTGAACAATTGGTTAAGATTATTCTAACACGGGATCCATTTTTGGGTGAAATGTTGCCTCAAAGACCGATGGTGTCATATAGACAGGGGAAGAGTATTAAGGATATGTTAATACATGTTCAGTTTAAATTTCCTGTGGTAAAGTTGAATAGATATATTAGAAATTTTGGTCTTCGAGCTTGTGGTCATTGTAGTATATGTAATTATACAGTATCTACTTTTAATAAAATAAATGGACAGAAATATGATGTGTGTGACAGTTATAGCTGTATGACAGAAGGAATTATTTATGTGCTTAAATGTGAATGTAACTTATTTTATGTAGGAGGAAACTAAACAGAGTTTTCGTGTTAGATTTTTAGAACATTTAAGAAATATAAAAAAATGAAAAAGTGGAAAGCCCATTAGGGTTACATTTTAAAATGTACCATAATAGTGATAGGAGTAAGATGAAAGGAAGTGTTTTAGAAAAAGTTTATTGTGAAAGAGATGCATGTCTAAAAAGTAAATTACAACACAAAGAAGCACTTTTTATTTTGAAATTCAACACTTTTTACCCTTATGGGTTAAATAGCTTAATTGGAAATGTCTCTTGTAAAGTGTTTCTCTAATTGTTTTATTGGTTTTGTTTTAATATATATATATATATATATATATATATATATATATATATATATATATATACACACACACACACATATATATATATATATATATATATATACACACACATATATATACATATATATATATATATATATATATATATATATATATTTATATATGAGGTTGTGAATGGATTGTACTCTGTTAAAGGCATTGGCCGAGGCGCTAGAGACAGAGAAAGAGTTTGCTTGTCTACAGTTATTTCAGCAATAAATTCTGCTCTTGAATTTACTGGCTGGATCATTTTTCTGTATTGCATTTTCATCTGTGGTTTCTTATTATAAGAGATGCCTGACAAAAAGCAAAACTTCTGAAACAGGAATATAGGGCAGCTGGTATAGGGCCATCGGATGTACCACCTCGCATGGAGGCCGAGGATATTCTGACCTCTCTGAAAGATATCAGCACCTCCTCAGAGTCCCACATGATGTGTGGACTGGATGTTGGGTCAGACCTGGACTGGATCGAGAAATGATCAACTGCAGATGCCCCAGGTATGTAGGCCTATTACGGAGTATCAATACCAGCAATTTCTCTGTACCCTTTTATCACTATAAAACTTATTAAATCTGTGTGACATAGTATACAGGTGCATCAGTGGTTCAACAGACACAATCATCTGCATAAGATATGCACATAAATTAGTACTTTTTATGTTGTGATTTGTAAAACTGTCATTTGCATGTATACTTCTGGTGCTGGGTCATACCTTACACTGGACATTTTGTGTTATGGTAATTATTTTGGACCAGCACTGTAATTGTCCCTCTCTGATTTTGGAGGATTTGTGCCCACTGATAATGATGGCAGGTATGAGCTGGCACAATAAGGGAGTACAGAGTGTATGCTGGACACAAGTAAAGTGACCACTGATACCCAAGCTACCCAGACATCACAGGACAGGTTGATGGGGACACTTAGAATCAGGGAAGTATGCTGGCCACCAGAAGACTGATGCCTGAATCTGACCTGGGCACTTATGGGCAGAGAGGCCCACATAGTGGGGTGTTGGTAATGGTGGTCATCTGAGACATGGTTACTGTCCTCCTCCTAAGTGTGGTGTATCAGTGGCCAGAACCCAATGTAATTATTTATTTTACATTTGTTTACCGGGAAAGCCCGATTGGGCATGGATCTCATTTTCAGTGGAGGTCCGGGGAGAAAAGGTCCACAAAGATTACAGCAAATACAGTAAATACAATACAAATGTTAATAAAGTACAGTTGTTGTGTCTTTCGGCTTTTCCTGGTTAGGGGTCGCCACAGCGGAACTCCGGTCCGCTAATGATTAGCAGTAGATTTTTACGTGCCGAGTTGCCGGCCCTGACACACGACCTTCAACGAAGGTATGCCCATTCATGCATGTCTCCACACAGAAGACGCTCTAGCTGAGAATCGAACAGGACAAAGGCTTACTGTGAGGCGACAATGCTACCGCAGCACCACCACCGCAAACGTTAATAAGGTACAGGTATGTGGAGGACCACCGTGGAGGTACAGGTTAGTACCATCACAGCCATGGTGGAGATAATAAGGGTGATCCTGGGTGTGGGTGATAACCTATGAGAGTTCATGTTCTGTATGTATCACTCCTTGAATAGACAGAATCACACATTGGAACTTGCAATGTGTCTTCTGGCTCACCTGCTAGGTGCAGGGACCATCCTAATAAACATTTTTACTGAGACGCTTGGACCACAGGTACTTAACCTAGTAGACTTCTTTGAGAGAGTCACCAAGGCAATGGACAATGATAACACAGTACACACTGGGCATCCTGACATAGCAAAGGCATTCAGTACTATATCCCACATAGTCACTGTTGACAAGCTCTCTGAACAAGGCATAAATCACAACATTCAAGACCGGAAAAACAAACTAGCGAAAACCACCGCAAATTCAAAAGCCAAGAACTCGACTCAGGCCAGTCCAAAACGTAAAAAACATGAAAAACAACAAATTTTATTAAGCCACTGTAAAAGCTTTTCGTTAGTACCTTGCACTAACGTCTTCAGACAAGCAAAACATTCACACCATTACAAGTGAGTTTAAATACCAGCACTGAAACACTTAACCACGCCCCTTGCTCTCCTTTTAGCTCCTTAAAGGTACAGATCACAGCTAACTAAGGTGCATTTACAATTCTCTATTAACATAATAAAAAATTCATACACCGAGACTGTAATAATAACAGGCTTTGAAACTGAAAGAAAAAAGCCCAATATTTTGATTATTAAACTATATAAAATAGATAAATATGTAAAATATATAAAATAACATAAAAATAATGATGTTCAACCTACAGCATAAATACTAATGATGGTAGCGCGACGCTTCCTAATCAAAAATTACCTATGCATACATTGTATCTTGCCTGCTTTCAAATAAAATAGCTAATATAATGAATATAATAAATATAATAATTAATGCATACTGTCCTAAGCATCTAAATAACTAGAACAGCTACCCAAGAAAAATAATATAATATTAATCATATCTCACTAAATAATAAAAATAATAAAATTATAGAAATATAAAATATGGCATGTAACATATAATATAACATAACATATGATATAACATAACATAAATTTAAAAAAAGTAAAAACAAATGAACCAGCGGAGTTAATGCTCAGCGGAGCTCCCAACACAAGAAAAATGAAATAAAAATAAATGCCGCTGAGCAAAACAATGGAGGAAGTCGAGAAAGTACAGTCACAGAAAACTCCTAAATCCAATGGCCAATGAAAGCAATAATCCAAAGGCAGGCAAAACGTATTGAGAAGCAGGTTTATTTGTAAAAACAGGTAAGCGCTTTCGCAATAGCTTCTTCAGACCTTATCACATAAAGCATCAGAAAACACTGCTTTAAATAGACAAAAAGGCGCCAAAATCCTAACAACATCTTAAAGATATATAACTCATTAAAACCCATTAAAAACATCCAATATATATACCCATAGACAGTTGATAGATGCAATAACATATAAATACATCTAGACAAAGTCATATGAGCAAACTACCAGCATTATAAAAGAGAAAGAATGTGTAAAAAATATAACAATACATATGATATTCAAAATATATGTATATGTATATAGGAAATTAAATAAAACCACAGAATAAAATTATGGGACTCTTAGCATCTCTTGACCAACAACCTCCTAGATTTCAGCAATGGACATAGGGGAACCCTTCCATTCAGACCTGGTGTGGTATCAGCCCTGAACTTGATAATCCAATGGATTTCCCTAGTCTCAGTGTAGTTGCTGATGTCCCCTCTTCTGTTGGTTCTTGAGATCTGTTCTAGAATTCTAAACTTAAATTGGTGCTCTATACCTTCCTCATTCGTGTGCTTAGATAGTGCATTATGCAGACTACCCTTCCTCGTATGGTACACATGCTCGCGAATCCTATCCCTTAATGTCCGATTGGTCTTGCCTACATAGTAGGCTTGACATGCTGTGCAACAGGCTATATAAACCACATCTCTGGACATACAATTGCCTCTCGTTCTAATATAGTAGATGCCAGAGCCATAGGGATAGTAAAAGTCAGGGTCAGTCGCTATATATGAACAAAATTACACTTGTTACAGGTGGTCATATAGGGACCTGATGGAATAAAAGGGTCATGATGTATCCTCGGGTAGCAGAGCAAACTCTTTAAATTCTTCTTATTACGATACACAAACCTAGGTCGATCACCTGTAAGGCTCTTGATGGTTGGATCTACTGAAAGGACATGCCAGTGCTTAGAAAAAACATCTTTAAGTATACCGACATCTCTAGTATAAAAGATGGGAAAAACAATTCCATCATCTAAATGAGATCCACCTCTATTACTATTTAGATCATTCTCTACGTCACCTGTGTATATTTCCATGGCCCCTTGTGAAAAATATGGTTTCGCTCTATCTACCCTGAGATGCTGAATATCTCCCATCCCTCTGAAAATGTCCAAGTGGCTGTAGCCACGTTCAATTAGCTTGCTGCTAAGATCTCCTAGTTCACTCTCCAGGTGAGAATCTAGGGGTGTGTATCTCGACATCCGCATGGATTGTCCCTTCACTATGTTCTTATATACATAGCCAGGATGCATACTTGAGCGATGTAACAGTGTGTTCCTATAGCAAGTCTTACGGTACACACCCCTGTTGACTATCCCACATGGAAGTTTATCAACAAAGACATCTAAGAAAGGGATGGTGGTCCTCGACCAATCCATAGTGAAATTCAAAAATGTAACAGAGGCATTAATCTGTGTAAAGAAACATTCTAATTGAGTGGGTGTACCATTCCATACAAGGAAGAGATCATCTACAAAACGCCTATAGAATGGTACGAACTCCTGGAACAGATCATTCTGGAATAAATGACTAAATTCCCATTCGGCCATAACCAAATTGGCGTAGCTATTGGCACAAGAAGTGCCCATAGCTACGCCATCTCTTTGCAGAAAAATCTTCTCATGAAAACAAAAAAGATTGGACTCCAGAATGATACCCAACAACATGAGAATCAAATCAACATCATAATTCAGGGACAAAGTGGATCTCCTCATGTAAGCACCAATCATTGCTCTACCCTCCTCATTGGGTATTACCGTAAATAAGGACTAAACGTCCACGGTGACCCATAGGAGGTCCTCAACACCAGAGCAGGTACTAACATACTGATAAAAATCCAGCAAAAACTGTTTGGTGTCCCTGAGGATAAAACCATTGGCATCAACTAATGGTCTGAGCTGTGCTTCGACAAAGAGCGACAGGGGTTCTGTGGACCACCCTCTCCCTGCAACTACAGGTCTCAAAGGTGGACGTTGTAGATCCTTGTGGATTTTAGGGAGGCCTTGAATGGTGGGTATCAGGGGGTGGATGACATTGAAAAATTCAAAGAGAGGAATGTCAATGGTACCATTATTGAAAAGTCCAAAAAGTGTGGAACGTATGCTCTCAATTATAATGTCTACCCTGTCGTTGGTGATAGGAACATAAAATCTGTCATCAGCCAGCATCAGTAGCATATCATGGTTATACCTGTCCACATCAGAGACCACAATTCCACCACCTTTGTCTGCGGGTCGAATAATGATCTCACTGTTGTTACGGAGGGAGTCCAAAGCTTTCCGCTGTCGAAAACTGAGGTTGTACTTCCTCTTCCTGCTGCCAAGATCTGACTTCTCCATCATGTAGATTTCATCTTCCACCAGTTTACTGTATGCAGCAACCAAGGGGTGCGTGGGGGGAATGAATGTACTAGGTGTCCTGAAGGCAATGGTGTTGGATCTCATGTCTGTGCCATTGAAAAGAATCTTCAAGGACAAATTCCTGATGAAAAGTTTGAAATCCTTCAGTGTCTCTTCATAATTACTATCCAAGGTCGGAATGAAGGTGAGACCTTTGGAGAGGACTTGTGTTTCATGTTCAGTCAAAATGTGACTGGACAAATTGAAGACTATTCCTAGTGTTTCCCCTCCCACATCTTCTTGATTGTCCGATTGGGTGGACGATCCGGAGATAACTTCCTCTTGAATCTCCCCTTGGTGTTCTGATACACCCTCTCCTCGTTCGTGGACACCCTGATGGGAAAAGGGTGTCTGCTACCCCTCTGTTGTGGAGAATTCTGCGTTGGAGAATCCAGGAGGCGTATGTTCCTATCACCAACGACAGGGTAGACATTATAATTGAGAGCATACGTTCCACACTTTTTGGACTTTTCAATAATGGTACCATTGACATTCCTCTCTTTGAATTTTTCAATGTCATCCACCCCCTGATACCCACCATTCAAGGCCTCCCTAAAATCCACAAGGATCTACAACGTCCACCTTTGAGACCTATAGTTGCAGGGAGAGGGTGGTCCACAGAACCCCTGTCGCTCTTTGTCGAAGCACAGCTCAGACCATTAGTTGATGCCAATGGTTTTATCCTCAGGGACACCAAACAGTTTTTGCTGGATTTTTATCAGTATGTTAGTACCTGCTCTGGTGTTGAGGACCTCCTATGGGTCACCATGGACGTCCAGTCCTTATTTATGGTAATACCCAATGAGGAGGGTAGAGCAATGATTGGTGCTTACATGAGGAGATCCACTTTGTCCCTGAATTATGATGTTGATTTGATTCTCATGTTGTTGGGTATCATTCTGGAGTCCAATCTTTTTTGTTTTCATGAGAAGATTTTTCTGCAAAGAGATGGCGTAGCTATGGGCACTTCTTGTGCCAATAGTTACGCCAATTTGGTTATGGCCGAATGGGAATTTAGTCATTTATTCCAGAATGATCTGTTCCAGGAGTTCGTACCATTCTATAGGCGTTTTGTAGATGATCTCTTCCTTGTATGGAATGGTACACCCACTCAATTAGAATGTTTCTTTACACAGATTAATGCCTCTGTTACATTTTTGAATTTCACTATGGATTGGTCGAGGACCACCATCCCTTTCTTAGATGTCTTTATTGATAAACTTCCATGTGGGATAGTCAACACGGGTGTGTACCGTAAGACTTGCTATAGGAACACACTGTTACATCGCTCAAGTATGCATCCTGGCTATGTATATAAGAACATAGTGAAGGGACAATCCATGCGGATGTCGAGATACACACCCCTAGATTCTCACCTGGAGAGTGAACTAGGAGATCTTAGCAGCAAGCTAATTGAACGTGGCTACAGCCACTTGGACATTTTCAGAGGGATGGGAGATATTCAGCATCTCAGGGTAGATAGAGCGAAACCATATTTTTCACAAGGGGCCATGGAAATATACACAGGTGACGTAGAGAATGATCTAAATAGTAATAGAGGTGGATCTCATTTAGATGATGGAATTGTTTTTCCCATCTTTTATACTAGAGATGTCGGTATACTTAAAGATGTTTTTTCTAAGCACTGGCATGTCCTTTCAGTAGATCCAACCATCAAGAGCCTTACAGGTGATCGACCTAGGTTTGTGTATCGTAATAAGAAGAATTTAAAGAGTTTGCTCTGCTACCCGAGGATACATCATGACCCTTTTATTCCATCAGGTCCCTATATGACCACCTGTAACAAGTGTAATTTTTGTTCATATATAGCGACTGACCCTGACTTTTACTATCCCTATGGCTCTGGCATCTACTATATTAGAACGAGAGGCAATTGTATGTCCAGAGATGTGGTTTATATAGCCTGTTGCACAGCATGTCAAGCCTACTATGTAGGCAAGACCAATCGGACATTAAGGGATAGGATTCGCGAGCATGTGTACCATACGAGGAAGGGTAGTCTGCATAATGCACTATCTAAGCACACGAATGAGGAAGGTATAGAGCACCAATTTAAGTTTAGAATTCTAGAACAGATCTCAAGAACCAACAGAAGAGGGGACATCAGCAACTACACTGAGACTAGGGAAATCCATTGGATTATCAAGTTCAGGGCTGATACCACACCAGGTCTGAATGGAAGGGTTCCCCTACGTCCATTGCTGAAATCTAGGAGGTTGTTGGTCAAGAGATGCTAAGAGTCCCATAATTTTATTCTGTGGTTTTATTTAATTTCCTATATACATATACATATATTTTGAATATCATATGTATTGTTATATTTTTTACACATTCTTTCTCTTTTATAATGCTGGTAGTTTGCTCATATGACTTTGTCTAGATGTATTTATATGTTATTGCATCTATCAACTGTCTATGGGTATATATATTGGATGTTTTTAATGGGTTTTAATGAGTTATATATCTTTAAGATGTTGTTAGGATTTTGGCGCCTTTTTGTCTATTTAAAGCAGTGTTTTCTGATGCTTTATGTGATAAGGTCTGAAGAAGCTATTGCGAAAGCGCTTACCTGTTTTTACAAATAAACCTGCTTCTCAATAAGTTTTGCCTGCCTTTGGATTATTACTTTCATTGGCCATTGGATTTAGGAGTTTTCTGTGACTGTACTTTCTCGACTTCCTCCATTGTTTTGCTCAGCGGCATTTATTTTTATTTCATAACATAAATTTAGGCTACTCAGTATAGGTTTAATACTGTCATTAAATAAAACGGGTCTAAAAATTAGCGTATCTAGACCTAAAATTACTAAATAATAAAATATGAATCAATAATATATATTGTAAAATAATGATCATGATGTATAATCATAACAATAACTGATAACTATTAACCCTCCACCACTGTCGACTAATAAAGAGTTATGAAACCATTAATTTGTCGACTCTCATTTTTCATTTTTTGACTCTCATTTTAAAAAAATTGTGAGAATAAACATCACCTCTTCAAACTTTTAAGTTTTAAAAAACAACTAATGGATAACGAGCTGTTGAGACCAGGGGGGCGATATGCTTCCAATCTTAATTGCCAAAGAAGCTCTTTACATTCTAATCTATATGTCTCAGGTCCATAAGAATTGGTATTATACAGTTGATCTATAACCATAAATGTAAACTCATGATTTGGGTTGTTCTGAATGTGCATAGCCAAAGCATTGTCCATTTTCATTCTTCTTATGGCATACAAATGCTCATACATTCTTTCCTGGAGTTTCCTCTCAGTCTTGCCAATGTAAAAACTGGGGCATGATGAACATTGAGCAAGGTATAGTACAGTTTTGTACCTACCATAAATGTAGATGTCCGAACAGGATAGCATCTGCAGTCATAACAAAAGGGTTGTCCTGTCGTCAGGCAGCCCTTCAGTCGGCCGGATTCCAAAGTCTGGGTCCGGCTTCGGCTGATGTCGCACTTCACCCGACGTCATCTCTGCTGGTCTTCGGGTATAAAGGCATCAGCCGACGCCATTTTCCTCAGTGTTTCTTGCCCCAGATGCCAGTTGCCCTCTTGGTAAGCTATATTTTGGATAAATGCCAATGTTTCAAAAAAAGTAGAAGGCAAACACAAAAAATAACAATGTATGTAGATATATACAAACAAATACACCATAAGAGACTCCCCCCCAGCTAGCTATTAGGAGGGTAAATACCCTAGGAGTACCACAGAGGGGAAGGAGGGTGGGTAATCCTGACTGCAGATGCTATCCTGTTCGGACACCTACATTTATGGTAGGTACAAAACTGTACTATGTCCTTCAAGGATGTATCTGCAGTCATAACAAATGGGTAGAATACCATAGCCAAACTAGGGGAGGAGGAAGAAGAATTATGGTGTAGTTAGGATCCCTTGCAGTACAGCAGTGGCAAACCCTGCTCGGGATCTAGAGTACAGAGGTAAATTATAATGCTTGGCAAATGTATGCACGGAGGTCCAAGTAGCCGCCTCAATAATGTCCTTGGTTGCCACTCCTCGTAAGAAAGCTGTGGTAGTGGCTGTAGCCCTTGTAGAATGAGGTCTTATGTTCTGTGGAATTGGTTTTCCGTGGTAGGAGTAACAGAATCTTATGCAATTTCCTATCCATTTGGAGATTGTCTGTTTGGAAATTGCTTTTCCTTCCCTTCCTGTTGCATAGGCTACTAAAAGCTGGTCAGTCTTTCTGTGAGCTTTGGTTCTGTCCAGGTAGTAGCGTAACTGTCTATGTACATCCAAGGTATGCAGCAGTCTTTCCCCCCTGTTCTGTGGATTGGGAAAGAAGGTAGGTAGGTGGATTGCCTGGTTTAAAGACACTCTGGATACCACCTTAGGCATAAATGTAGGATTAGTTCTCATGGACACCCTATCTTGATGGAAGATTAGGAAGGGTTGTACTGCCATTAAGGCCTGTAGTTCAAACCCTCCTTGCTGAAGTAATTGCCAGTAGGAAAGCAGTTTTCCATGATAGGTGTTGAAGATCTGCTGTTGCTGCTGGTTCAAATGGAGGGAGTGTCAGTTTTTCTAGCACAAAGTTCAAGTCCCATGCTGGTAATGGTGGTTTCCTAGGAGGTTTTACATTCTTGATCCCTCTGAGGAATTGCCTGAGTAGAGGATGCGAAAAGACAGGTGGATCGAAGCTGTATTCTGCTGAAATAGCTGATGCATGTATCCTGATGGAGGAATAGGACAGGCCTGTATGTAGAAGCTCTGCCAAGTACTCCAGGATGTTAGCAATATCTATGTTCGACACATCTTTTCCTCTTTCAGTACTCCAAATGACAAATCTTTTCCATTTTCCTGCATAGTTCCTTCTTGTTGAAGGTCTGCAGGCTTCAAGGATAATGTCTTTAACCCTTTGGGATAGGTCTGGGTTAGTTGCTGCTATGCGATGCTCCAGGCAGTCAGTTGCAAGGTTTTTAGGTTTGGGTGCATGATGTTGTAGTTGTTCTGAGTTAACATCAAAGGCATCAGGGGTATTGACCACATTCTCCCCTGAGACATGCTCCTCAGCAATGGATACCAGTGTTGTCTTGGCCAATTCGGAGCTATCAGGATTATCCTTGGGCGTTCCTCTTTGATTTTCAGTAGTACCCTTGTGCATCAAAGGAAGAGGTGGAAATGCATATGCCGTCAGGCCTTTCCAACTGAAGGATAGAGAGTCCACCTTCCATGCAAGTGGGTGGTATGTCCTTGTGCAGAATTTTTTGAGCTGGTGATTGAGTGGGGATGCGAATAGGTCTATTTGTGGCATTCCCCATTTCTTTGTGATGGCCTTGAAGATGTCCGGGTGTAGCATTCATTCGTGAGCATCCGAGGTGGTTCTGCTTAACATGTCTGCTAGGGTGTTTTCTTTTCCCGGCAGAAATATTGCCTGTAACTGGATGTTGTAGCTCAGAGCCATATTCCAAAGGTCCAGAGTCATTCTGCATAGGGGGTATGAATGAGTGCCTCCCTGTTTGTTGATGTACCACATGACTGTGGTGTTGTCTGTCCTTATCAGTAAATGGCCTTCTTTGTGGAATGGTCTGAATTTCTGGATTGCTAGTTTTACTGCCAGCATTTCTTTTTGGTTTATGTGCAGGTGCAGCTGGTCTGGAGTCCACAATCCTTGTATGCATTTGTCCAACATGTGCGCCCCCCAGCCTAGGTCTGAGGCATCCGTTGTGATGGTTTGACTTGCTTGAAAGTTGTGGAAGGGCAAGCCTGGGTTTGACTGGCATGCTTGAGCCCACCATAGGAACTCCTGTTTCAGGCATGGGATTAGTGGGATTTTGGTTTCTAAGCTGTGCCTGTGTTGAGACCATAAATTCTTTAGGTACCACTGTAGCTTTCTCATATGCAGTCTGGCATGTGGGACCAAGATTATGCATGATGCCATGAAGCCCAAGGCCTGCAGTACTTTTCTTGCTGTTAGTTTGTTCTGCTTTGTTAATGCCAAGAAGTAAAGAGGGAGTTGTTTTGTTTTTCTGCAGTTAGGAATGCCATTTGTTTTGCTGTGTCCAATTCCGCACCCAAGAATGTTCTTGTTTGGGATGGTATCAGTCTTGACTTTTGTAAATTGACTGTGTATCCCAGGGCTTGTAGTAAGCAAATGACTTTTGTAAATCTGTTGTCAGCTTGCTTTTGTTGTCCGCTTGTAACAGGCAGTCGTCCAGGTATGGATAAATTTGGATTCCTGTAGCCTGCAGTGAGCGATTACTGATGCCAGGCATTTTGTGAATACTCTGGGCAGTAGATAAGCCAAAGGGCAATGCTGAGAATTGATAATGCTCTGATCCTGCAAGAAATCTGAGGTATCTTCTGCAATTTGGTCGTATGGGGACGTGCAGGTATGCCTCCTTGAGATCTAGAGTTACCAGCCAACACTCCTTGCCCAGCATGGGAAGAAGTTGCTTTAGGGTCAGCATTTTGAATTTTGGGACAATGATGTATGTGTTTAAGATGGACAGGTCGAGAATAGGTCTCCAACTTTTCTCCTTTCTTGGTACTAGGAAGAGTCTGGAGTAGAATCCTTTGCCCTGTTCTGTTATTGGTACTCTTTCCACAGCTCTTATCTTTATTAATTGCGCTATCTGCTTTAGAGCTTCTGTTTTTTAATTTGGAGGTAGGTTTGGCATTCCTCTTTTTGCTGGTAAAGTGTGGAAGTGGAACCTGTAACCTTGGTCTATGGTTTGCAAAATCCACTTGTCTTTTGTGATATAGTGCCAATTTTTCGAAAATAAGGCTAACTTTCCGCCTAAAGGTGCTGTTATTTGCTCCCTGGTAGGCGGTGTCAGAGCCAAGTCACTGTGATTGTCCTGTTGCAGTGGCAGTGGTTGTGTCTGTGCCTCGGTTATTGCCTTGCCACTGTCGCCTCTGTAGGCACCTCCTCTGGATTGATTTCTGCCTCTAGAGCGCCTATTCCTGCCTCTTTGAGATTTTGAGGAGTCTGGAAAGGACCAATTTTTGGCAGGCCAGTTCCTGCTAAACCTTGGGGGCTGAACCTGTAAGAAATCCTTAACTGTTTGTACAGATTTTGCCTTCTCTTCCATTTTCTTCATTACTTGCTGAGCAGGTGTACCGAATAGACTGGCCTTATCCATAGAAGCATCTAACAGCTTTGCTTTAACATGATCCGGCAAGACCTGTTCTTTCAACCATGCATGCCTTCTTATCACTGTGCCAGTCATGGCTGATCTAAATGAAGCCTCCAGTGCATCATAGCCACATTTTAAAGAATGGTTACTAACCTGCTGAATGTTATTCACCATTTCTAAAACATATTTCTTATCTAAGGGGTCATCAGTGGACAGCTTCTTAGTTAACTGATCAAGCATAAACTCTTGGTATTGGATCATATGAAACTGACAGTTTAAAGCTCTAGCTGAGAGAGTAGCAGAGGTGTAAACTTTTTCCCCCCATCTCTCTAAGGACCTGGATTCCCTTTCAGAAGGAATAGGTTTTTTGCTGAGGTCGAGGCTACTGCCTTAGGCCCCTGGGATATAGTCTCAGGATCTGCAAGTGGGGCCTTGTATAGGTGGTGATGAGTGTCTGGCACCCTGTAAAATCTATCTGGTTTGGCAGGGGCTGGAGGTAAAGTATCAGGAGCAGTGCAAACATCATTAAATGCATCATCCACAACAGGCAGTACTGGAGGTATAGCTAAGGGCCTATGTTGTGGTAAGTGCAGAAATGTCCTAAGCCTTTTTCTTGAATCTGAGAAATCTTGTCCCTGCCATTGGAATTGTTCTCTCATGGCATGTAAGGTTTCCCCAAAGGAGAATTCCTCTGGTGGAGAGGCAGATGGAATGGATTCTTCAGCATCTGAATCTTCATAAGTAGAAAAAGGAGCCTCTGGCTGGTCTGTAATGTCTGAGTCATCCGAAGAAACATCAGAGGACACTGGCTCGGGGGGCTCTGCTCTAGGTCTCTTTTCTGGGGGCTGAGAGGCCCTGTCTGGGTGGGATTGGGATCCCTAATTAAGGATATTAAATCCTCAGCCAGAGTAAGCATTTGTGAACTAGAAGTGGGCCTGTGTGAGGGGGCTTAACAGGCACTGATTTAACAGTTTTGGCTGCTTTAGCCCTGGCAAAGGCCTTAATAGACATGGCTGCAGGAGGCCTAGCAGCACCACGTGCTGGGGTAGAGACATCCAAAGGAATGGTGTCTGATAAATCACTAGGAACCACAGTAGTAGGCAAAACTTCTGAGGCCGATTCAACTAAGGTAGCAGGAGCCTCAGTAGTAGTCATGGATTCGCTGAAGATTGACCGGTTTTCGGTTTCGCCGAAACCGAGACACTCGCTTGTTTAACCGTGGTTTCGCCGAAACCGCGGACCGCGAGTGTCGGTCTTTTCTTTGCGTTTAACAATTTGGGTAGTCGGAGGATCCGACGGCATAATGTACGCAAAATCTGAGCCAAAAACTGTTCAGCAAACTCCGACCGACGCCTGCGTCGGTTGAAGGAAGCACAGGCCGAACAGGCTGCTACGTCGTGGTCTGGGCCTAAGCAAGGCAGGCAGTAAGAGTGGAAATCTTTATGAGGTATTTGTTTCCCACAAGTTAAACAGTTATTGACTTTTTCTGACATCGGCTGAGGCAAGAAAGAGTCCCCAACGGGGTACTTAGCTTTTTAGAAGTCTTCAAAGTAGTATTCGGTAGTAGTAATCTCTGGATCTGACCGACCGGCACTTGCGAACAGCTTCTGCTTCGGGCGCCAAGGCAAGAAAGACTGAGGAAAATGGCGTCGGCTGATGCCTTTATACCCGAAGACCAGCAGAGATGACGTCGGGTGAAGTGCGACATCAGCCGAAGCCGGACCCAGACTTTGGAATCCGGCCGACCGAAGGGCTGCCTGACGACAGGACAACCCTTTTGTTATGACTGCAGATGCATCCTTGAAGGACATACCACTTGGGTACTGGAACAAGTACTGGAAGTACTAGAATTTTTTTATTATGTTAATAGAGAATTGCAAATGCACCTTAGTTAGCTGTGATCTGTACCTTTAAGGAGCTAAAGGGAGAGCAAGGGGCGTGGTTAAGTGTTTCAATGCTGGTATTTAAACTCACTTGTAATGGTGTGAATGTTTTGCTTGTCTGAAGAAGTTAGTGCAAGGTACTAACGAAAAGCTTTTACAGTGGCTTAATAAAATTTGTTGTTTTTCATGTTTTTTACATTTTGGACTGGCCTGAATAGAGTTCTTGGCTTTTGAATTTGCGGTGGTTTTCGCTAGTTTATAAATCACAACATAACTGACTGGACTTCCACAGCTGGCTAACAGACAGGATCCCAAGAAGTCAGGATTGGTGATACCACCTTCACCAAGAGACCGGTCACCAGCAGAGTACCACAGGGCTCTGTGCTGGGCCTGCTCCTTTTGACATCTACTTCTTAGATGTCAAGGTTGATGTTCAAGGCCTCTGGATCAACAAGTTCAGAGACAGCTGTAAACTGGGAATTATTAAAGATTCCCCCTAAGACACCAACATACGGCAAGAAAGTTTAACACAGACAAATAACTTACCAAAGCCATGGCCTAAAACCCAATGCCAAAAAATGCATTCCAATGCCCTTTACGAAACTGTCAACCCAAGTTAATTATTCCATTGATAAAAAATGCATTTATTTATTTTATTTAACATTTGTTGACCAGGAAAATCCGACTAGGACAGAGCCTATTTTCAGCGGAGGCCCGGGGAGAAATGCTCAAGATGCATGTCTTTGGAATGTGGGGGAAACCGGAGTACTCGGAGGAAACCCACACGAATGCAGGGAGAACATGCAGACTCTGCACAGAAGGCACTCCAGCCAAGAATCGAACCAGAGAACCTCTTTGCTGTGATGAGACAACATTAACCACTGAGCCACATCCTCAAGAGTCGATTCAGCAGTAAGGGATCTAGGAACATATGTAAACAGCAATCTGATCTTTGACCAACACGTAGCTATGATAGTAAGAAAATCATTCTATGTCACCCAACTTATAGGTAAGGGTATGGTATCCAGGTCCAAGGAAGTTACAATACCATTCTGCCCAGTTCTGATCACACCTATCACTAAAAACAATGCCTCCTTTGGCATGTATCTAACCAGATACTTGAAAAAGTTAAAACGCCCGCAAAGGTTTCTCACCAGGAGAATTCACGGCATAAATACTCTATACTGCACTGATCACCTAAAGGCTTTGTCTCTGCATTCAGTCTTCTAAATGCTGCTAACAGAGGATCTTTAACCTGGCTTACAGGGCTTCCTTGCACTCAACCATGATAGATACACTGCACATGCGCAAAACAAAGGCCACTAGAAACTCTAGATTCAGGTACCTGAACTTCACTCATGACAAACAGAACATGCTGGACACACAGATGTGTGCCCCCAAAGGATCTTGGCACTACAGAATAGGCTCCCCATCCATGTAAAACAGAGTTCATCCTGGCCCCATTCAAATGAAGCTTTCACAATTGGATTGGAAATTTACCCCCCAAGTCTGGCTCCCATATCCCTTATGGACAGAGGCTGTCAATAAGAAAAGTATTATCATAACTAACACCCTCCCCTACAAATACTTAGTTACCCCACTACAAACATGCCCCCCCCCCACACACACACACACGGATGCCCATGACACTCAGGACCCAAATGTTTTGAGGTGCTCGGCTAGGCTTATAAGGACCCTAGTGGTCGTTAGCCTATTAACACCCTACTAACGTAAAACCTAAGGGTAATTAGGATTAGAAAAAGAGACATGAAGTACATCACGTAGCTGAAATTCCAGCCTCTTACACTAGATATTGCTATAAGCATAAGATGATCCACTGCTCTGTTTTTAATAAGTTTGCAAAATCTATGTTAGACTGGGCTGTTTTCAAAGGTGTATTGGTTTCAACTGCTTCTTAATACCACCTACATTTTTCATGCTCTTTGGTTCACATTCAGCTTTACTTCTGAGTACTACAGGTACTTTTTTATAAGCAATTATCATTGGCATGCCTCTGGGTTTTACTTGTAAGAAATATTCTGTTTGCAAGCTTCTTAAGCCTGTGAACATATTAGCATAGTCAAACTATTACTGCTGTCGTTCTGTACAGTATAAGAAACATATCTAACTCATTTTGAACACAAGCTGCCCTTAGTTTTACCCTGCAAAGTCTTTTTACTATTCCTAGCTTCTAACAAGCCATGTAACCCAAAAGGGTCTATATATATCAGTGAACCTGACTTTAATGACCCCAAACTGCTGTTCACATCTTTGAAAGATTTAAGTAGGGAAAGGAAGCAGTTGGCCAACAGCACAACTTTGCCCTTTTCCCCACTGTAGTGCAATCTCGGAGTTAGTATACAGCGGATATAAAAAGTTTACACACTCCTGTTAAAATGCCAGGTTTTTGTGATATAAAAAAATGAGACCACAATAAATCATTTCAAAAGTTTCCCACCTTTAATGTGACCTATAACCTGTACAATTCAATTGAAAAACAAATCTGTTAGGGGAAAAAAATCTAAAAAATAAAAAACGTACAATATGCTGGGTACATAAGTGTGCACACACTTAAACTAATACTTTGTTGAAGCACCTTTTGATTTAATTACAGCATTCAGTCTTCTTGGGTACACATCTACCATCAATTAAAGAGAGACTGATTAACCCCAGATAAAGTTCAGCTGTCCTAGTAGGATTTTCCTGACATTTACTAAGTTGCCTTCTACAGCAAAAGCCATGGTTCTCAGAGAGTTTGCAAAGCATCAAAGAGATCTCATTGTTGAAAGGCATCAGTCAGGAGAAGGGTACAAAAAAATTTCCGCAGCATTGGATATACCATGGAATATAGTCAAGAACGTCTCAAAAAACGTGGAGAAAATATGGGACAACAGTGACATTGCAAAGAACTGAACATCCCTCCAAAATTGATGAAAAGAGAAGACGAAAACTGGTCAGGAAGGCTGCCAAGAGACCTACAGCAACACTGAAGGAGTTGCAGGAATTTCTGGCAAGTACTGGTTGTGTACTACATGCGACAAGGATCTCCTGTATTCTCAATATGTCTGGACTATGGGGTAGGGTTGCAAGACAGAAGCCTTTTCTTGTACAGAAAAACATCCAGGCCCGGCTAGAATTTGTAAAACAACACATCAAGTCTTCCAAAATCATGTGGGAAAATGTGTTATGTTCTGATAAGACCAAGGTTAAACTTTCTGGCCACAATTCCAAAAGGCATGTTTGGCGCAAAAACAAAACTCTGCACCACCAAAAGAACACCATCCCCACTGTGAAGCATGGTGGTGGCAGTATCATGCTTTGGGGTTGCTTTTCTTCAGCTGGAACTGGGGCTTTAGTCAAGGTGGAGGGAATTATGAACAGTTCCAAATACCAGTCACTTTTGGCCCAAAACCTTCAGGCGTCTGCTAGAAAGCTGAAGATGAAGAGGAATATCACCATTCAGCACAACAATGACCGCCAAGCATACATCCAGATCAACGAAAGAATGGCATCACCACAAGAAAACTAAAGTTTTGGAATGGTCCAAGCCATAGTTAAGACCTAAATCCAATAGAAAATCTGTGGGGTAACCTGAAGAGGGCTGTGCACAAGAGAAGCCCTCACAATCTGACAGATTTGGAGCGCTTTTGCAAGAAAGAATGGGCAAATATTGCCAAGTCAAGATGTTCCATGCTGATAGACTCCTACCCAAGAAGATTGAATGCTGTAATTAAATCAAAAGGTGCTTCAACAAAGTATTAGTTTAAGGGTGTGCACACACAACAAAGTATTAGTTTAAAGGTGTGCACACTTATGCAACCAGAGTATTGTACGTTTTGTTTTTTCTTCTAACAAATTTGTTTTTCGATTGAATTGTACAGGTTATAGGTCATATTAAAGGTGGGAAAAATTTTGAAATGATTTATTGTAGTCTCATTTTTTTATATCACAAAAAACCTGGCATTTTAACAGGGATGTGTAAACTTTTTATATCCACTGTATATAACTGGCGGGTGTGGGGTCACAGCCCCGTACTTGGGTGGGTTTGACATACTGCAGTATGTGTTCTGTTGTGGTGTTGGCAAAGTGCTTTCTTTCCCTGGTGAAATCTTTTTTCAATGTGAACGTTCATGGAAGTGAAGTTCGGTGGTTTGGGGTCAAAGTCAGGTTTGCTGAAGTGAATCTTCAATGAACTGATACAGACCCAACCCAAAATACTAAAATATACACATTTAACTGCAAATATTTGAAAACAAAAGATGAATGAAGCATTTATTTTAGCAGTGATATATAAACAGTTTTTGATTTATTGTAACATTCAGTGGCCCAAGCAAGTTACAAATGTCAAGACAAGCTCTCTCTCTCTCGTACAGACAGTCCAAAGCTTTAAAAGCATCTTCTGACAAAATACAGCAACTAAGCACCCAACATTTCCAAACTTTACCATGTTCAGAGGCTATTATAATTAAACTCAGTAATATGTCCATTAATCTGCAGCATTTTTTTTCCAAAAGTCTGCTCTGCACATGTTTCTATGACATAATTTCAGGATTCACAGTATCAAGTCTTTTCAATTCTGAATTATAGACGTACAGTTCATTTTCATGGTACTTTTCAACATCATTGGTTTTGTTTTCATACATCTTTGCAAAGTGTCCCTTTAGTGTCCCCTTCTAGAACATATATTGTAAACTTGAATAATAGAGGGCCAAAGTTTCCCATCATGATTACAGCCACACACACACTGCTAACTGGAATTTCAACAATGTAGTGTTTTCTCTGGCCTCCATCCTGGAATCTCATGTCCCACATTGCCCACCTGATCATGAAGGGATTCACATCCAGATCAGGAGAGGTCATTGTACCCCTGTACTCTTCACTTATCAGACCAATGATTGAGTACAACGCCCATCTGAATGTACCTTACCCGACACCTGCAGCAGTTGGAAAGACCCCAAAAGTTCCTCACCAAAAGGATAAAGGGGCTCAAACATATGTCATACGATGCCCGACTGAAGAAACTCCAGCTCTATTCAGTTGCATACCGTCTGCTCAGAGGTGATCTGTGCCTGACATACAAGGCCATGTCCAACCCGGAATTAATGGACATGCTCCACCTCAAAAAATCCAAATCCAGCAGAGCCACGAGAGCAAGAGACTTAAACCTTAACACGGATATAAATAGGATGTGCTGGAGGGGCAGATTCATCACCCAGAGACTCCCTACACTATGGAACAGAATCCCAGTCCATGTGAGGCAGAGCCCCTCACTGCCTCTGTTCAAGAGAAATCTTGACGAGTGGATGGGAGATCGTAGGTTTACCCCGGGAATCATCTCTGTATCACTGGTGGACAGAGGCACAGCAAACTAATGGGTATAGTATTCTCATCCTAAGGGGTGGTGAAAGCCACACACACTCTGGCTAGGCTTATAAATGCCCTAGGGCAGATAGCCTAGTATGAACCTATGAACCTATGTGTGTCTCTCTCTCACCGTCTCTGTGATACATTACTTTTACAGCATATCTTGTCTTTACTTTTATTTTTTGCATTATATAAATGAAAGATATTTACTCACCATAACAATAGGTCTGTGTGGTCTGTTTTCAGCCTTTCCTCACAGATGAGTTTCAGATCCAGTCTCAGCTACAACATTGGCTACTTCCAAGCTATGCATCTGGTGCTAAGGCTCTTCCCCTTTACCCATAATCCTTGTGGTTAAAGTGAGCCACATCAGGTAGTGTGCACCTACCTAATAAGGAAATCTGAGAATCCAAACATACCAAATGTGATACCCTTACAGAATAAGAAAGGAAGTAGCACACCTGTGGAAAACAGGACAGTAGGGAGGCCAGAGAAACCTTCAGAAGTCCATGTCAGCCAGATACTTCTCATAACAATTTAGTAGGAAACAGAACAAGGGTAAAGACAGGAGGGAATGGTAGGAGGGTATATGAGGAAAGGACGGAAACAGACAACACACATCTATCATTATGGTGAGCACTTATGGTAAATACACAACTTTTGTATCCAATGTTGTCTGTTCCATTCAATCCTCACAGATGAGACAAAGTGCCCAGCTACTTTTACACCATGAAGGCCTTATGGAAGGATATTCCTGAGCACAGCTGAACCAAATTAAGTCTAGATCTGGACTGAATATCCAATTTATAATGCGAGATAAAGGTATGCACCTCATACCTGGTACCTGCCATGCAGATATCATCAATTGGGTCACTAGAGGAAAATGTTGCAGAGATGAGGCAACACACTTGGTGGAAAGAAATCTTGGGGTCGAAGGCAGTGTTAACTCTTTTGTTAGTAAACAAAAGAAATGCACTGTAAAGCCAGGATGATAGTGTAACCTTAGATACTGCCTTTCCCAATTTTCCTGTAGAGAAGAAAGTAGGGCAGCTAGCCTAGTACTTACCTATAAACAAATGATGAGACTTTCTGACAGGCTCTGTCTGGTGTAAACAAAAATTTAGCAGTCAATGAACATCTAATAAATGCAAAGTGCATTTATCCTTGTTCGAGAAATTTGGAAAGAAGACTGGACGATTTACACACTGATTAAATATTCAGAAGCTACTTTAAGAAGGAATGATGAGTTAGTATTAAGAGATGCACTGTTTTTATGGAAAACCAGGTATGGAGGTTTTGAGGATAGGGCATGTAGCTCAGAAATTTTTCTAGCAGAGTTGATAACCACTAGAAATAAAGTGTTTCAGGATAAGAATTTTAAATCACATTTAGAAGCAGGTTCAAAAGAATCACCAGTTAGACTGCAAGACGATAGCATTCTATGGAGGGACTGGATCTATAAGTGGGGTCGAAGAAGGAAAGCGCCCCAGAGGAATGCCTTGGATGAGCTCAGGAAAGCAATGGGAGCATGACTCTCCTTTGTGGAAAGAAGAGATGGTGGTTAACTGAACCTTGACAGTGGAATAGCTTGCCCCACCTTGAAACAAATAAGCAAGGAAGTCCAAAACAGCTGGGAGAGAGGTTGGAAAAAGGATCCATATTTTTGCATATAGCAAAAATAGAAAATATTTTTCATTTTTCCATTTGCTTCTGTACTCCTTCCTAGTGGATATTTTGTATGAGGAAGACAAGATGTGGACAACAGAAAGAGAAAACCAGGAGTGTCAAAGAATCAATGGAATTGGAGAAACCATGTGATTAATCTGAGGCGTGAACATTCAGGTGAGGCGATCTCAAAGGGTGAGACAATAAATCTGGGTCCGAGCCCAGCAACCAGGGAAGGTGAACTAGATGAGGCCAGAGGAAGATAAACCACATGTGTCAATGGGAAATAAAGGGCTATAAGGATGACTGGGATATTCTATACTGATGCTATCTGTAGCAACTTTGAGATTAATAGCATCAGGGTAAAAGTGTAAAGGAGATCCAGGGGCCAAAGATGCATTAGGATGTCCCTGGGTGACTCCCCGTCAAGGAATCAGTGCAAAGAACTTGTTGCATGTGGTGTTGAAGGGACAAACAAAGAGACTGCAACAAGGTCAGCCCCACTGGCTGAAAATCTGCTCTGTTACTAGAGGATTGAGGGACCACTCATGAAGGAGCAGGATGGATCTGCTCAACCCTGTCAACAAGTAAGTTGGGTTTCCTCAGGTCATGTACTGCTGTTAGAGACTGGTGAGAAGATGTCACCCAGTGCCACACTCTCATGGTCTCTTGATATAAAGGATAAGGTCCGATTCCTTCCTGTTTGCTGATGTACCAAACAAAAGCCATGATGTCTGTTTATATGGATATCACACCTAAGGCAAGAGAGTACTGAAAGGCCTACAGTTCTTGGAGGACTGCTCGCATCTCCAATATGCTGATGTGAAGATTGGCCACTATTTGGGATCACACACCTTCAACCCTTTTTCCCCAGGTAATGCCATCCCACTACAGTTGGGAGGCATCTGAATTTATTGTGGTCCTTGTGCATGGGGGGTAACAAAATTATGACCCTGGTGAAGACAACAGGAATGTATCCACCACTGTATGTAATTTTTGCATGTTTGCAATGACTGAGGAGGTCACTGGTTGTCCCCCAACTGACCACTGGACCATCAAGTTCCTCTAAAGGACTTGCATGTAGAACCTGGCTAGTGGTACTAATGTAATAAAGACAGCCATGGAACCTAAAAGGCATATAATTAATTTATCAGGTGGCTTCTGATAAAACAAAACATTTGTGCTTGTTGGTGGAGGAATGACATCTTTGCTCGGAAAAGTTTTGCCATCAGAGATCTTGTATTCAGGAGTGCTCCAATGAAATCTAAAAAATGGGCTGTGTGTAGCTTGTACTTTTGTAAGTTGACTGTGATTGCCAAGTCATCACATAGGCTGACCATGGAGTCCTTGACCTGAATAAGCAGATTCCTGGAAGAAACAGTGATGACCCAGTCATCCAAATAAAGGAACACAAAGAACCCCTGCAGTTGTAGACGTGTTGCTACTACTGACATGCATTTGGTAAACATTCAGGGGAGGGGCAGTGGCAAGTCCCGATGGCAGAGCTCTGAACTGAAAGTGACTGGCTCCAAGCCAGAAGTGAAGATATTTCCTGGAACACCAGTCCATCTTTATGTTGTATTATATATCCTGGAGATCTACTGAGCACATCCAATCATTTCTCCTCAACAAGGAGAGAAAGGACTGAACTTTAACCATATGGAAAATGGTTTGTCTCACAAACTTGTTTAAAGGGCTTAGGTCCCTCTTCTTCTTTGACAGTAAAAAAAGTTGTGGGTAAATATTTGACCTTTTCTGGTCTGGTGGGACCTTTTGCATGACTCCATTTGTTAGAAGCTTTATTTTTATTTCTAAAATGGCTTCTCTCTGAGACAGTGGAACATTGGGTAGTTTTCTTGGACAAGGGGTAGAGGAAAGAAAGGGAATCAGGCAGCCTCTGGATATAATTGTCAATATCCACTTGTCTTGAATAGATGGCCAGGTTAGCGGATGTAGAGATACGTGCCCCACAAATGCCTTCAGAGTGCGACAGCTGAATAATCATTCAGGAGCACTTGAAAGGATTGTCCAAGAAAGAACCTCTGAAGCCTTGATTTTGTGAACCGCCACTACCTCGGGGTGATGTCCATTGTATGAGCTTCCCCCTCTGCCACAGGAAGCTCATTCTCCAGAAGTGTCTGGCTGAAAGCCCAGAGATTTTCAAAAACAACCAAATTCACTTCCCTGCCTTCTAGTTTCTTGAGAAGGTCCTTTGAGTGGTAGAGAATTTGATACCTACGGCAGTTAGGGATTTACCATCCTTTTCACTACTGGAAATAGTTTCCTATACTTTAGGACCAAATAAAGTTGAGCCATCATAAGGTCAATGACATAGCCACATCCAGGCAAGTCTTCTGATGGAAATGCCTGTGATGACTGTTCTAGACAACCCTCTGTGGCATTACAGATGAGACTCATAGAGGCATTGGATAAAGATTACAGGGTAACCAACTCAGAATCAATAGGCTTTCTCTGATCTACAGTCAAGATCCCTGGGAGATAACTGGAGATTTATTTTATTAATTTTCTTTGAAAGTGAGTGAAGTGTGCCAAAAAATTAAGTGCTCTCATTGAGAAGGTAGATGAGGCACAGACCTGCTTCCCAAATCTGTCCAAGGCATGTGACTCTCTGTTCGGTGGCTGGACAAGAGGAACTTCCTTCTGCAATATATTTTTTATTGGCTGCTGCCACATACAAAGAATTTACTGCTGGGCCCTTGCTCCAATGTAATTGGTCTTTTGGGGCAACAAAACTTATCGGACTTCTTGGGAAGAAGTTCATCTATGTCAGGTTCCTCCTATGTCTGGGATGAGATAAGGTCAATTATCTCATAAGCCAGTGGGACTAACCAAGTAGTACATAAGCCACAGAGAAAAGTCTTGAGAAAGACTAATTTCCCAGCAGCAGGAGTTTGGAAAGACCAGCCCCCATTCTAGTTTGAGAATCTCTCCAAATGAGACATCATCAAGGATGGATCGGGGAGCCTTCTCTCATCAAAATCAGTGTCAGCAGTTGGGGATCCCTCTGGGGAATCCAGGTGTCTCTTTTTACACTTATGTTTCCTAGAAATCTTCTCTGCTGGTCACTCAGAAGAGGATACAGAAACATACATCTCTCTGGGGAAAATGGGTTCAAGGCTCTTAGAAACTGGCTGTTCCCACGGAACCAGCACAGCAGGCTGTGGACCCTGGGAAATCCTAAGAAGAAAGGTTCGATCCAGCTCCAAGAGGGAAGAACTCACTCTAGACTGGAAGAGTACTCATTCAAAAGCCTCGAAAGTAGAGCATGAAATGGATCCAGGGAGCTTCGTCTTTACAGTTGAGGCTCTTGAAGGAGGCTCAACACTGGAAGCCATCCGGCTAGGGTCGAAGGCAGTTGCTGGTGCTGATCTAGCTAATGTTGAAGCCCCTAAGGGAAGGAAAGGATCCAAGGACCTTGAATCAGATTCCAACCTGTCAGAGTCATTGCCAGAGATTTTCACTATGGAACTGAGATGGCTCCAAAAAGTACAGTTGTGTACATTTACCATAAATGTAGATGTTCGAGTGTATTCACTGTTGCAGTCATCACATTTGGGTTATCTGCCTGCAGGTAGTCCGCAGCCAGCCTGAATACCACAGTCTTCGGATTTCTGCGTCGGATGCTGTCTCTTCTTCCATGACGTCAGGTTGTCAGGGGTATAAAACATGCAGCCGACTCCATTACATCAGCTTTTCTTGCCCCAGATTTCAGGTGCCCCCACAATAGGAAGCAATTACATGGTATGGTACACCCCTATCAAAAAGCAAATACACCAGAAAAAATAAATATACCAAACAAGAAGGAAGGTAAAGCCAAGAGAAGTCAGGGGGCTGGAGGAAGGGTAACCAGGACTGCAACAGTGAATACACTCAAACATCTACATTTATGGTAAGTGCACACAACTGTACTGTCCTTTGTGTTTCACTGTTGCAGTCATCACATTTGGGTTGATTCCCAAAGCTAAGGAAGGCTGCCATGTGAGCCCCCCATGCATAGTCTGATGCATCTACTGGTAGGGTTTGGGTGGCAGGGGGTAGAGTGAAAGGGAGTCCCTTGTTGTGGTAGCAGGCCTCTGCCCACCAAAGGAACTCTGTCTTCATACAAGGAATGATAGAAATCACTGTTTCCAGGTCCTAAGAATGTTGACACCATAGGCTTCTTAGATACCACTGGAGTTTCCTCATATGCAGTCTTGCATATGGAATTAGTAGAATGCAAGAGGCCATGAACCCCAGGGCTTGCAGTATTTTCCTTGCAGATAGCTGGGGTTTTGTGGCCAGTAGTTTGAATTAGGTTGTCAAATAAATATGTTTCTCCGGGGTGAGGAATGCCATCTGGGAAGTTGTGTTCAACCTTGCTCCCAGGAATACAATCTGTTGGCAGGGTACTAGGTGAGATTTCTTTTCGTTGATGGTGTACCCCAGTGAGGTTAGAAGTTTCTTTACGAATGCCAGGTGTTGTAATAGCAAGTCCTGGCTTTCTGCCTGAATCAGACAATCATCCAAGTTTGGGTAAATCTGAATATTTCTCTGCCTGCAAAATGCAATGGCTGGAGCTAGACACTGTGAATACCCTGGGTGCAGTAGATAAGCCAAACTGAAGTGCACAGAACTGAAAATGCACAGAGTCTGCCCTGAAGCGTAGGTATTTCCTGCAAGATTCCCTTATTGGGATGTGCAGGTACGCTTCCTTTAAGTCTAGGGTTGCCAGCCAGGCATCCTTGCCTAATATAGGAAGAAGCGGTTGAAGAGTTAGAATTTTGAATTTTGGAACCACCAAAAAAGTGTTGAGAATAGAGAGGTCCTGGATAGGACGCTACGAGTTGTCATTTATGGTTACCAGAAAAAGTCTTGAATAAAAACCTTGCCTCCTTTGTTCTGCTGGGACAGGTTGAATAGCCCTGATACTGAGAAGAGAGAGAGAACCTGCTGTTGGGCCTTTGCCCATTGATTTGGGGGGTAGGTCAGTCTAACCATTTGGGGATGGTAGTGTGTGGAAGTGGAATCTGTATCCTTGGGAGACTATATTCAAAACCCATTTGTCCTGGGTAATGAGTTCCCAGTTTTTTGCATGCAGGGTGAGCTTTCCTCCTAAGGGAGCAGGTAGTTGAGCAGGGCTTGGAAGGGTTAAGGTCAAGTCATTGTGCCATTTTTCCATGGGGGGGGTGGCTTACTACTCCCTGCTTTGGAAGTGGGAGCCCCCCACTGCTTAGGTCTGTGTGTAGTCTGAGACTGTAGCCTAGGTGGTCTGCTGTTCCTGGGTTTGGACTGAGAAGGCCTGGAAGGGACTGGAAAGGACAAGTTCTTTGAAGGCCAATGCCTACTGAATCTGGGAGGCTGTACGTGTAGGAAATCTTTAACAGTTTGCATAGATTCAGCTTTTTCCTCCATCCTTTTGAGGACTTCTTCTGCTCTGTTGCCAAAAATGCGGTCTTGGTTTAAGTGAGCATCCAGGAATTTAGCTTTAACATGATCTGGCAAGTTTTGTTCCTTAAGCCAAGCATGCCTTCTAAGTACAGACCCAAACCACATTGCAAAGTATGTTTACCAACCTGTTCTGCAGAATGCATTAAATCTTGCAATTCTTTGTGTTCAGCACAGTCAGGAATCAACATCATTTTCTGTTTAAGTAGTCCCATAATATGCTGCTGATACTTTAACATATGAAACTGGCAATTTAAAGCCCTAATGGCCAAAGTAGCAGAAGTGTATATCTTCTTACCCCATCTGTCTAAGGCTCTAGAATCTCTATTAGAAGGGGTAGGATTTTGGGCAGCAGTAGCCTTAATGCCTTTTGGTCCTTGGGAAATAGTCTCTGGATCCGCAGAAGGATTCTTGAAGAAGAACATGTGAGAGTCAGGTACTCTGTAGTACCTGTCAGGTTTTCTGGGAGCTGGAGGTAAAGGGTCTGGGGTAAGGCTAGATTCCATGAAAGCATCATCTACAATGTCCAGAACAGGAGGGATAGCTAAAGGCCTGTGTTGAAGCAGGAGTAAGAATTCCCTAAGTCTCTTTTTGGACTCAGAGTAATCCTGGCTTTCCCAGCGGAAATGCTCCCTAAGAGCATGCAAGGTTTCACCAAAAGAAAGATCTTCTGGAGGGGAAGCAGAGGGAATGGAATCCTCTGCATCAGTATCCTCATAAGTAGATAATGGCAAATCCTGGTAATCAGAAGGAGCAGAAATATCAGATTCCTGATCAGAAGAATCAGAAAGAAAATGAGTTCTAGGTCTCTTAGAGGGGGAAGGCTGGCTTCCCCTAATTAAGGTAATAAGGTCTTCAGCCATTCTAAGTATTTGTTTTCGAGGCATATGGGCCTGAGCCTGCGGTTTGGTCATCTGTTTTCTAGGCATAGTGTGAGTTTTTGACCTGGATGAAAACGATGGCGTCTATTTAATATTAATGTCTGTAGGCCTGAATATACCCTCAGAAGCCGGTGCCTGCACAGCGGCTCTGGACCCATCCAAGGTAGAGACATCCACAGGTTCCATAGTCGAAGAAGCATCTCACGGCATACCGGACTCTGAATGGGTCTCAGTAGAGGCCTGCGAATCTGAAGTAGTGGGTATTAGGGCTGCGAAAGTGCCTCACTGAGTACTGGGAGACTGGTGACTAGCTTAACGGAAGAGTTGTTGGCATTTTTGGACGTATGCGGTCTGTCTGTCTTTATCCTTGTGGTTTTTTGGAAGATCGGTAGTTGGATGGCTTAACGAAGCCAAGAAAATAATTTGCTGCAAAAATAGCCCGACGACGAATAGTTCGGGCACTGAACAAGGTACAAAACTGACAGCGAGGGACATCGTGGTCTGGGTCTAAACAGGGGATGCAGTACGAATTAAAATCTCTATGAGGTATTTGATTTCCACAGGTAAGAAAATTGTTAACTTTTACTGACATCGGTTAGAGCAAGAAAAAGGATCCCAAACGGGGTACTTATCTTTTTTGAAGACTTTGGGTCTGAAACTCGAAAACGAAAATTTCAGGAGACGGCCGGCTGGCACTTGCGAACTGCTTTTGCTTCGGGCACCGCACAGCAAGAAAGACTGATGTAATGGCATCGGCTGCATGTTTTATACCCCTGACGACCTGACGTCATGGAAGAAGAGACAGCATCCAATGCAGAAATCCGAAGACTCCGGTATTCAGGCCGGCTGAGGGCTACCTGCAGGCAGATAACCCAAATGTGATGACTGCAACAGTGAAATACGAAGAACATCAGTCAGAGCCAATATCGTCTGAAAACACACTGGAGTCGAGGAAGTATGTAGTCTTGGCTCCAATGCAGATCTAATATGGGAAAGAGTCAGATCTAAGTACTCTGATCCAAGAGGCCAGATCAGAGAGTGAAAGGAAGAGACAATTCTACTGAATTCAACAGTGGTTGGAGCTGGGAGTACCCCAAACTGGATCTGGGTCTGAAGAAAACACCTCATCATCCTGTCCAGTCTGCTTCAGTGAGGCTTCAAGAAGATCTGACTGAGGCTAAAGCTGAAGAGGGAGGCCTAGACAAGTATGGAGATCTAACCTGCAATACTGGTGACTTAAGCTTTGGAGAGACTGGCCCCAGAGAGAACCTGGGAAGAGTCATGCAGCTGATAATTATCAGCTGTAAAAAAAAAACTGGCTCCAAAGGGGTACTGTATTTTGGTGGCAGAGGTGATGAGGGTGTCAGATCCCAGAAACTACTTCGTGAAGAGTTAGATTTTTCTTTGTCTTTGCCAGAAGAGTTAGGCTTTTCATGGTTTACTATTAAAATTACAAAAGTCGAAATAAATTTCATACCTAAATGTCAACAATTAATGTCGAATCTGCAGATTTACGACTGTTCAGTTAGTCCTAAATCTGCAGTAATCGCCAAAAATGTCGAATTCGACATTTTACGGCAATTAACAATGCCACCCTTGCCGTAAATCCCAAACACCTTCAACTAACATCCAGTTTATGCAGGGGGATAAGAACCCTGCACCCCCTTGTGGGCGCCCTCCACACCCCCGCAACTATCCTAACTCTGAGATCACACTACAGTGAGGAAAGTATTTCCCTAATCACACTGTACCATGATCTCCGTACATCCCTTCGAACGTTTATATTTGCGAATGCACAGGACATTCACAAATATGTTTGAACATTTAGAATGTACTCATTTGAACTATTCGAACACCATGTAGTTTGATTAATTCATAGGCGTACATTCCGACGTCAAGATTTTAATAGTAAACCACTTTTCATATCTCATAAATGAGGAAGCAGATGAAGGGGAAGATGTAGAGGCCACTGGTTTCCCAGAAACTGCAGAGGGTTTTTCTCCAGTAGTGGGTTGGAGAAGACCCTTAAGAATCAGTTAAAAATCAGTTTGTTGCCCTTCTCCACAATGGCCCTTTGACCAAATGCCTTGTTGACTGAGGAAGAGACGTCCAGGTGTGCGGGGGTCAAGGCAGTACACACATTTATCATGTGCATCTGAGTTAGGCAGTGTGTGTGTTCAGGACACACATTAATAAAACCAGATAGTTTTTATCAGCCATATCAGAAAAAAATTACACTTCTCCTAGTAAAATATCAACCACAACAATAACACTTGCAAACAAATACAAAAGCTATACTAAGAAGCTGCAAATAACTACAACTACTTTAAGCTATAAACTACCTAAAGCTATCTTAACTATCTAAACTACCAAACACTCCTTCAAACTACCTAAAAAAAAAGTAAATGTTATAATGACAGAACCAAGTTTACATAATCTTGTTTTTTTTAACAAGCAGTTTCCTAAGTCACATGCCTGAGCAAAGATCTGTTCTGCACTGAAGGCAGCAAATGAGATCTGAGGTGGCTCGCTCTACTCACAGGGATTATGGTAGGGGGGAGGAGACTGAGCACTGGATCCAAAGCTTGGAAGTGGCTGATGTTGGATCCGCAATCAGATTAAAGACCCGTCTGTGAGGAATCACATTTGATTTTATCCATCTTCTTTTCAACATATAACTTTTAGCTGTGCACTACTAATTTCAATTTCTCAGCAAAAGCCCACAAGTTATGATAGAGTCAGGTCTTTCTCTCTTAAAAGTCTGACCCTTGTTTCATTACTTCTTATGCCACACATTATTCTAACCCTTATCACAGAGAATCATGCCTCTGTAAATTCTTGTGATCTTCTAAAGAGCACATGCCCAACAAATGCTGCTATTCTTTTTTTTATCAAGAAGAGTAAAAGAACTGAATATCTTTACAACATTTTTTTCACAGCAACAAGTAAGAATACTGTATAATGAATCGCTATACAAATGCTGGAAGATCATAAAGCTGTGGGTTCTATTCCCACCCAAGGTAACCGGATTAATTTTCCATTACTGACACTGCAGTGTAGTCTTAGGGGATATTGCACTTCTGTGGCACCATTCTTTGCATGAGACCTTAAGCTAAGGTCTCACCTGCCTGAGATGGTTGGTGGTAGCAAAGATTGCATGACACTTATTGAAAAGAGTAGAGAACCTTACCTATGACGTGACCAAATTTCCCCTTGTCAGTATAAATACCAATGTTGGGACTCCCAGAAAAGAGGCTGCTGGTCTACTGGGACTAAGTTAGTCAACACAGGATAAATAGCTATTTTTTTTATTTATTTTTAATCTTCTTGCAATGATGTTACAATAAATCAAATATCTGTATTTGCAGCTTACATTTTTAAGCAATTTTCCTGCCAGAGAAAATTTAAGGGATGATGAAGATGCATTTTCTGTAAGAATTATACTTTATGGTTCCAAAGAAACTCGACTGCACATATTTGTTCACTTCTGTAGATAGATTACTTCACTTCTGGAGTGCAACTTACTTGTGACACACAGCATGTCAAAAGGCTTAACAAATAAACACACATGCCTGACATGGTCTAAAAGACGAGGACCAAATGACAAAAATGAATTCTCTGGTACTTGTATACCTTATTAATATGTTACTCACTGTAGCCAGTATTTTAGCATTTAAAGGTATGTACTCCACATTTAATAGTCAGTACTAAAGGACACTGACTTGAAAGAGAGATCAGTTGCCATGGCCTCTGCCACCCCTCTAAAACACCTTTCTTTTTTTTTTTTTTTGCTGTTTAAATTGTTCATGTCACATCTGCTTTCTGTAAAAGATGTACTACTTAGGGAGAAATGTTTTGTTAGATTTAGGGATAGTGAGTGGAATAACTGTAATGGAGGGGCAAAAAAGTACATATGGTCAGTGGACATTATGGATATGCTCTCTTCATGACATCTGGTAGGGGCTAGACTCTTAGCTACATGTGTCCTACACTCAAGGACCAATCAATGGCATCACAGCAGTACCTGATGGTATATTTAACATTTTAAATATGCCTGGATTATCTTGAGACAGTCATTATCTTATGTTTCTGCCATATCCTCCACTTGCTAAAACAAATCACTGAGAGTATGCCTCATAATCAATAGCTCTGAAGTTCAAACTGGCTGCAAAAATGTTTTTAGTCCCTTTAGTTTTTTTTTTACACAGGCTAGGCACATTTTTTATCAACCAGAAGAGAAGTTGTGAATTGTAACAGAGTTGAAGGAATTTATGGGTGGGGTTGGCAACACTTAATTTTCTTCACAGGACAAGGTGGTTTAGTATTACCTGACTTGAAAAAGTACTTTAGAACTATACAGTTAAGGACCATACAACTTAACACAAGCAGAAGGTTATAAACCAAAGTCGAAAGGGATGATGACGAATCACGGGAGTGTGTGATATACAAGGAAACAGTAAGATTTTTAGATACAAGTCCTTAAGGATAACAACCACACAGAATATTACATTCATAAAGTAGCAGAAAATATTCTAAGAACTAAGCCAACACTGAAATAGAGACAGGAGTTTTTTCAATAGGGAAGACTGCAAGTGAACATAGAGAAAATAAGTAAGGGGCTGGAATTTACTAAAGAAAACTGGAAGATACTGGAAGCAAATAACTAGACAGGGGAAAGTTAACCGTATGGGAAGAGGCCAAGCAGAAGCAGGTTAGAGATCACCTTAACTACAAGGAATTGATATGAGTATAAGCACAAAAATAAATGGATAAGATTGCTAAGTTAAAAAAACAGCTCTGATAGATTTCTTAACTGAGTCTACAACAGAAGCTGCTATTAAAAAAGAACTAATTTGTATGACATATATAAAAGGTTGCATGATAACTATAAGATTTCAATCAGACAAGGTTAAGACTGGGAAGAGTGATAGGAAAGATATGCCCCTCAAGTATGCAACAAAAGTCTGGAAGGCTTAGGATTTTTGGTTGGAAGTGATGCAAAGGTATTTTTATACCCTGAGTGGATTTCAGACAATTTCTCATCACGCAGACAGCAAATGTTGGAGATGTGATAGGAAAGAGCTGTAAATAGGAACATATTTTATGAGTTAACACATTTTAAAATTTCGCTGCAGAATATTTTTTTACAGAAATGATGGGGTGGCAAATGGCTGAAAGTAAAGAAATGATTCTTTTGATCTGAAACCCAGGATCTGCCTACACAAAATAAGACTTTACTAAGCTTAATATTTTTCTCAGCAACTGCAATTACTAGAAAATGGAAATTAAAATGTAAACCAACTTTAACCGAGGTACTAAATATTTCAAAGGAGACAAAAGAGCCAAATGTCGGAAGGAGTAAGTTACAGGCAGAGAAACAGAATTTGCAGGAATAATACATGCAAAACAATGCTTAGGAAGAGCACTGAAGTTTAAGAGAAGGCAAGAACTAAGCAATTTGTGTAAAGTTGGAGTGAATGATAATTGCTAGAATAAATAAATGCATACTGCATGAAACAATGAAAATGCCACTGTTTTTTATATTATCTGTACTTGTGTCATTATTTAAATTGCAATTTAATAAAGATGTTAAAAGAGACACAAAGTTAACTGCAAGACAAACAAAAGGGTTCTTTATAAAGCTTTTCTGCTTTATTCTCCACTTCATAAAATCTTAACCATTTTTACTGGAGGTAGAAGACAAGAATCGAGTTGCAACGATGCATTTAAAAACATCTTTAAATGTTAGGAAAACAGGTGGGATAGCTGTCGGCTTGAGTTCATCTATAGCAGCTTAAGGTACCTTTTACTGGACTCAAACAGCAGATAGTGTTCTCTCATCAGACTGAGGATTTCAGAAAAGAAAATATTGTCTGTACGAGATGCTGCAAATAATGACTTCTCTTTATCTGCATCAAAACCCAAGGGAAAATATATCTAAGTAGAGCACACAAGGTCTTGGCCCTCATCACCGGCATCCAATACAGATGAAAGGTTCAGTGAGGACTCTATTTTCCCTTTGCTGAGGGCAAGCTGATACAGCTAGGTTGGTCAGGACATTAAATATGACACAATATAGCTCTTCAAAACAACTGCAAGTCAAATAAAGGCTGTGGCAGGCACCTAAGGCAGTGACGTCCCTGAGGAATTGTCTGACCTGCACAATAACAGGTCAGAAAGCTCCAGTGTCTTAAATGCATTTTTTAATGTAGAAGTCATCACTACCCATCCTGGTACTACAGAATTTCTCTTAAAGAAGGAAGGAATTTAATAGAAGGATCTTCTATCAACAGCAGACATTTAGGTATTTGGCGTCTGGCTGTGAGACAGTAACAATCTCCATGGAGACCGGACAAGATACAAGACAGCCACTCTGCTGCTGGTCTCCAGAAGGGCAATAATACCCGAGCATGTGGTATAACTAGGCACTGCAGTCAGGGCTTCTGACGAAATGATGGGGTCTCTATTGCCTTATACCCTCTATCTACTTCTCCAGATACTAACTTCCTAGGTTCTTTCAATTGCTGTGGCACTTGGGTTTATTTAGGCTTACCATGAGAAGTCACTCCAGTGGAGGAGACAGAAAGGATGGGCATTCTGTGACTCAGCATCAGCAACTTTTGGTGCTCCTTTAAAGCTCTCTAGTTTTTACTTTATATTTGAGTGTTCTTTGTAAAATAAGATCACTCTTTACAAGTAAGAATGAGTGTGGTCCCTCCCTAAACAGAGCAATTACTAAAGGTATAAATCATCTGTTTGGATCTGTTGACCACAGTTACACTTGTTGGAAATCTTTTCTTGGAACATAATCAGCTATGAAAAAATTCCAACAGCACACTCAAAAAGAGTTAAAATGCCAACATCTTAACCCATGCAATACAACAAATAGGATAAAAAAATTCTCAAAAGTTGCTTATCCCTCTGAAAGTCACCTGGATATGATTACTGGACTTGAGTACTGAATGCAATGACATAGTAAAAACAAAGTGAAGATGATGTTGGCTGCTCTCTCCTTTCCATCTATCTTACTTACCTCCTGTTGACATTTTCTGGAATGGGAAGACAGGGATGTTCTAGCCACCAATCAGGAGCCCTATGACTGTAGTCAGATCAGATATCTGGGCATCTTCCTATGGCTAATTCCCCATCTGTGATATATAATGCTGCAGTAGTGATGCCTAAAGGAAACATTTACAAATAACTAGACTGCTCTGAAAAAGTCTGGGCACCTGACAAACCCTCTATGCCCCTGGTTACACAAGAAAACACCCCCCACCATCTAGTCCCATTTTGCACTACCCTCATCACTACCATTATACTTTTCCTCTAATCAGTACTTTAAAATCACACTTTCAACAAAAAGCACCACCACTAACTCTATCAAGATAAGGAGACCACCTAAACAGTCCCTAAAGGTGTAAATTAAACAATAACACAGGTATTCTGCACAAGTGTAACTCGGGATGTAGCTACCAGTTGTCTCCATGCTTTGGAGTTCTACTGTTGCCCTGTTTACCAAAGGTAATAACATTGCTTCCTAACGCAGGACTGTACTCTGTTGCTCAGAAAAGTATAAGCAAAAAAGGGCAAGTGGTACCCTGCAGGGCTTACACATAAGTTCATCATTTGTCTATAGCAAGGATATGACTGATGAGTTCTGACAGAAGGGTGCAAAATATACACTTGTCAACCCTTTCATAATAGTTGACTGGCTGTAATGGACAGTCTGACAGGTGTTTTATTAGATTACATTTACTAGTTCCTCTGAGCTTTAAATAAAGGGTTAGTGACTACAGAAAATTCAAGATCTCAGTCATGTCATATCATGGAACTAAGTAGTTCTCCAATCCCATAAAACTTTTCATCAAGGCTCTAACAGTTTTACAGTTACTGTGCCATGGCAGCTTTCTGTCAGACCAGCACAAAAAACATGACATTTTTCCTGGTATAAAGGATGTCAAAAGGCTCATCCTACCCAACAACATGCATCTAATCCAAGGGACAAAGATGACATACTGACACTAAAAGCAGATTACAGCAACAAAACACTAAGTCTAGTGAAATGAGAGCAGACTAAATCTCAAAAGAACTGCATGCAATCAAAACCTGAAGTTTAAAAACAAACAAAAAAAACAGCTCAAAGACAGCAGGGAACTAGTTTTAAATGGTAATCATTTTCAATGTGAAAGGAAAGGTTTGCAAATACTTTTTAAGTTAGAAACAAATGTCTATGATGAAACATAGAAGTTAGATACACAAAGCACTGTATCAATATTGTAGTCTCAAAGAATTCTTTCCAAGATGACTGCACACAGATTAACAGCTTAACTTCAACTCTCCCAGTGTGAAAAAAAAAAAAAGAAACTGAAAGACAAGGGCCAGGAACTCTGTCAAGTAGTTACTGGCTAGTAGGTACGCTGCATGTATGCCAGCAAAGCAGAAACCGAGAGCCTAAAAGAGAATCAACTAGAAAAGGTGAAGTGAAAACACTAACTGGGACGAATCCCCCAGTGTTCACCAAAAAGCAGTTCAAGCTCCAGCGTTGGTGCAAGACATGGTTTCCAATAATCTGGAGGAAAAATAAGTCAAATGTATTCAGAGCTGATTAAAATAAATGAAACACTTGAGGATTATATCAGCTCAAATAACAGAAGGCTGGAAAAATGGAAGAAGCTTTACACAGATATTCAGATGAACTGATAAAACTGCAAAAATCGAAGGCTGAAATGAAGAAAAGGCTGAGTATGAGACCATTTAAGAAGAAATGTTTCAAGAAATGTTAAAATTAGAGGACAGAGCAAGTAGGGAGAATCTGAAATTTTCTGCTGTACCAGAGATGCTAGAAAAAAACTGTATTCATTTTATGAAGGTAGAAAATAAGTAATTGGACTGGCATTCCACAGCAGGAACTGTAAATTAAAAGGGCAAACAGTGTGCATGCTCCAAATCTGGCCAAGAGAAAGCATTCAAGACCTGTATTAATAAAGATGCAAGCCTACCAGCAGAAAGAGTTGATCCCGGCAAAACTGTGGAAAAAGGGGAAAGTATTAAAAGTAGGAGACATTAGAGTGTTTGTGAAAAAAAGTTATGTACTCACCATAACGTTCCATCTGTGTTGCCCATTTTCATTCTTTCTCAACATGTGGGTTCGGATCTGATTTTGACACTTTTGATAGCTTGTGGCTACTACAAACTCTCGAGCTCCTTCTTACCTATAAAGCTGTACGCCACCCTCCATACCTCAGATCTTGTTTGCTGTTTTTTATTGCTAAATAACAATGTAAGAAATAATGGTGTTATGAGAAACCACTATCTGGAGCTCAAAAAAAGAAGAACGTTGGTTCCCACAGTATCTTCTCGTCCTTCCAGAAGTCATAAACAAGAAAGGGTAGGGGGTTGGAGGGAGGGGAGTTGAGGAAGAATGAAAATGGACAACACAGATGGAACGTTCTGGTAAGTACATAACTTCTGTATCTGATGTTGTCAATTTTCATTCATTCCTCAACATGTGGGAGAGAGTCTCCAGCTACCTGAATCCTGGAAGGACTCTAAGAAAGGATATTCCTGAGTACTGTTGAGCTGAAGGCTGTTCTTCCCCTAGAGACCAGATCAAATGTGTAGTGAGTAATAAAAGTATGAGGATTAGTCCAAGCAGCTGCAGCACAAATATCATCCATGGAATATGGAATATCCGGACAGAAATACTGAAGAGGTTTCCATAAATCTAGCTGAATGAGCCCTCATGGTTTTTGGCAGGGAAAATCCCAAACTGTTGTAGACAAAGGAAAAGCAATCAGTTAGCCACTTAGCTAAAATTATTTTGATAACTGACTTTCCCAATCTTGATTCTGAAAAGGAGAGGAATAATTAATCTGATTTTCTGAATTTTCCAGTTCTAGACAGATAGAAACGCAACTGTCTGTGAAAGTCCAACAAATGTAAAATGTATTCTCCTTTGTTGGAGAAATTTGGGAAGAATATTGGAAGGTTGACAGATTGATTACTGTTGGATCTTTACACCACTTGAAGAAAAGATGGATTAGTTTGTAAGGACACCCTATCTTTATGAAAAATTAAATAAGGAGGTTTAGAAGATAAGGCTTGTAGTTCTGAAACTCTCCTAGCCGATGTTATGACTACCAAAATATATTTTTTCAACTTAAAAACTTTAATTCACATTTAGCAGCCAGCTCAAACGGTGATTGGGTCAGGGCTTATAACACAAAATTCAAATCCAACGGTGGAGTAAGATCTTTAAAGGGAGGTCTTTAGCATAAAAGGTTCTGTTTATGAATGCCTTACAATCATGATGAAGCTAAGGTACAATACTTAACTCAACATGAAAACTAGAAATAGCAGTCAATTGTACATCAACAGCTGCTGAACTGGCCCCTTCAATGATATAGTAGCCAAAAATTCAAGAACTGTGGGTACTGGTGCTGAAAGGGGGGTCAGTGTCTTTCTGTTGTGCCCAAAAAATAAATCTGGAGGAGAGCCGGGGCTGTCTAGCTATCAATAGAATTGGAGAAATCATGCAATCAACTTTAGGCCTAAAATGTCCAGGTGAATCATGTCTGTTGGGTGAGATAGAAGGTCTGGAATGGATCCAGGATCCAAGGGGTATGAACTACTTGAGGCTAATAAGGGGCAATGAGGATTACTGTGCTCTTCAATCAAGATGCTTTCTAAAGAAATTTGGGGATCAGAGGAGTTCTGGGATAAGCATAGAGGAGACTGGGGGCCAGTTGTGGAGGACAGCATCTCTCGGTGACTTCCTCGGTGGAGGGGATCAAGAGCAAAAAACCTGCTGCACTTCTTGATGAGGGGAAATGCATAGAGGTTGCAGCATGGCTGACCCCACTGATGGAATAACTTCTTTGCAATGTTCTTGTTGAGAGACCACTCGTGAGACAATAGGATGGACCTGCTCAACTTGTCTGCTATCACCTTGGATTTCCCCATAATGTACACTGCTATAAGAAATTGACTGGATGAGATCACCCACTGTCACACTCTCAGAGCTTCTCAACATAAGGGGTAAGATCTGGTGCCTCCTTGTTTGCTGATGTACCAGACTACTGACATCTTGTCCTTCTGAATTGCAACAGTCTGTGAATGGGGACATTCTTGGAAGGCCTGCAACGCTATCAGAACTGGTCTCATTTCTAGGACATGGATAAGCATGTTGGCCTCTTCTGGGGACCAGGTGTCTTAGACCATCTTTCTCAAGAAGTGCCCCTCAACAACCAAACTGGGATGCGGTCATGGTCACTAGGGTCAAGGCTGAGGAAGTATGAAACAGCCTTGTAAAATCTGTTCTGAGCAAATCCACCACCTGCAGCACCTTTTGCATGCTTGAGTTATTTTGATCTGGGTGGACAAAGGCTGGTACAGGATGGCCCACTGAGCTGCCAGGATCCATTGAAGAATTCTTGTATGATATCTTGCAATGGAACCAAAATTATGGCAGCAGACACTGACCCTAAAAGCCTGTAGAATCAGTTGAGCTAACAGTGAGGAATTTGGAGTGATCTTTTTGACTTGAAATTGAAGAATTTGTACCCTTGGCAGGGGAAGAGAGGTGGTCACTGATACAGTATTGATCAAGACTCCTATGAATTCTAGCACTTGAGCTGGTTCTAGCTGAGATTTGTTGAGACTGATGGTAATGTCTAGGTGAGAGCACAATCAGAGTACATAGTCTCTTGCTTTAATTAGTAGCTGCCTGGTTGGAGCAGTTATGAGTCAGTTGACCAGATAAGGAAACACTCAGAACACATGCAGTTTCAAGTGAGCTATTATTACTATGCATTTGGTGAACACCCTGGGGGCTGTAGTGAGGTCAAAGGGCAGTGCTCTGAACCAGTAATGACTAGCTCCCAGCCAGAAACGTAGGTATCTCCTGGATCATCTATTCCTTTTCAAGTAATAGTATGCAACCTGAAGATTTACTGAGCACATCCAGTCTTCCTTGCACAGGAAAGGGAACATTGGCTGAACCATGACTATCTGGAACTTTGTATTCTGAACTAACTTGTACAGATTACTGACACCCAAAATTAGTCACCAGTCCCCCGTTTTCTTTGTCACTTAAAAGAATCTTGAGTAAGTTCAGAATTCTTTCTGGGCAGGGCGGACTTGCTGGGTGACTCTCTTTTCTAGCAGCTTTTTTATTTCTGGAGCTGCTGCTTTCACTGGGTGGAAATGGGAATTCTGTTTACTCAAAGGTGGGGATAGGGAAAAGGGAATTATATAACTTCTGGAAATAATCCTCTGCACCCATGTACCCTCTGTAATGTCTAGTCAGGCTGTCTGGCAAAGGGATGGATGACCCCGACTGCCTCCAGAGGTGGCCAATCGGGTCTCCTTTCAGGAGCACTGGATGGTCTGTTAGAAAAGGAATCTCTGGATCCCTGATTGTGGGCCTTCTCGGCCACACAGGCAGTCTCTTTTGTTAGAATTCCCCCCTCTAGCCCTAGGGGGGGACTATCTCCATGTGGATCACGGAAATGACCTTGTGACTTTCTGAACCACATTTTCCGAGCACCTCATTGATTCCTACAGAAGGTTCTTTGAGCAGTTGAAAAACGTACAACCACTGCAGACAGAGTCTTATCATCTTGCTCACACCTGGAGAGTATGCCTTTAACTTTAGGGCCAAACAAAGAACTCCTGTCAAAAGGTGCTCTGACAAAGGAGGACTTGAAGGGCTCGGCAACATCACAAGGAGAATCCAGGCATGTTTCCCAATAGAAATGCCTGAACCCACCACCCCTGAAATACCTTTAGCTGCATGTGAAATGAGCCTCATGGATGAATTTGCAATGGACTGTAAGGTAGCCAACTGTTAGGCAACAGAAGTCTGTGCCTCAGTAGTTAATGCTCCTATAAGATAGTTGGATAGTTCTTTAATCAAATCCCTCCAAAGTCTGGTGAAGTGCACGAAATAATGCAGCGATCTAAGTACAAAATTCACTGAAGCGTAAACATGCTTCCCAAATCCACCCAACATAACAGACTCTCTGTTTGGGGGGGGGGGGGGATGAACAGATGAACTCTGCTCCATGAGTTCTTTCTTTTCTTTCTTTGTGGCCGCGGCTACAACCATGGCATCTACTGCTACTCCTTTTCCCCAGAACTCTTTTCCCTTTGGTGGTCTCAGGATCCTATTTGGTCTCTTAGGGATTGGCTCAACAAAATTGGGTTCCTTCCATGACCACAGAGAGAGATCAAATCAATGAGCTTATTGGCAGGTGGAGTCACCCAAGAAGTACATGGGCCAGACCCAAATGACTTCAGGAGTACAGATTCCTCTTGGTAAGCGTCATCGGTACACCAAACACTCCTTTGTTTAAAGAGCTCCAAAATGTCCCCAAAGGAGATGTCATCAAGTGGTGATCTTGGGGACCCTTCCCCTTCATTGAAATCAGTATCTTCTGTGATTGACTCCTGAGGGGAGTTCAAGTGCCTCCTCTTGCACTTCTCCTATACCCTGTGACTTCTTCAGGGGATGCTCTGGAGAAGTATCAGAAGATATAAGGATGCCCTGTTGGGTAGCCTGAAGACTTTGGGCTGGCTGTCCCTGTGGAGTAGAGTGATGAGGCTCAAAGCACTAAGACATATGGGAAACAGATGGCAGATCCAAGAGGGCTGGAATTGTATGTATTCTAGAAGAGAATACTCTCTCTACCACCTCAAAGGCAGAATGTCCCAGGGAAAAGGAAGCAGACGGAGCAAAGAAGACATGATTTCAGAACATTGGTTCCCTCTGACCCGAAGGCAGCCCACCCCAGGCAGAAGTCAGAGCCGAGCTGTCCAATGTCAAGGCCTCGAGGGGCAGAGATGGCTCTGACAGCTTCGGAGTTGATTCTAGCACCTCAGAGCCAACAACAGTTCTTTAGCTCAGAGAGTCAACCACCTCCGACACATTCGGAGCTGGTCCCTCAGAGAAGGTATCGCAGTGTAAGATGCACCAGTCTTCGGATCCAATACAGATGGTCCCAGAAGGCTCAGATCCAAGGGCTCCAAAGCTGAAGGACAGATTGGAGAAGGAGCCAAGATGGGTGGAGTGATACTAATGGCAATGTCCTGATTCGAAAGGGTAGGAGCAGGAAGAACTCACATCTGTATCTGTACCGAGAGAAACTTCCTCATCATTCTATCCATATCTGCCTCTAAGACTTTTTGGAAGAACAGGAAGAAGCCAGTGAAGGAGACCTAGAGAGACGTCAGCTATCTAAAAAAGGAGAGGGTAGTCAAAAAGTGGACAGGATCCAGAGAGGATGCATATCGGGTCTGGGGGAACTCCTCTGGCTCAGAAAAAAATAGATCCGATGAGGTAGACATTGTGTCTAAAAACAGTCAGATATGAGCATTTGGTCTTCGGATCTGACCATTTCGAGATCTTCTAGGCTGGCCCCTTGGTTGGATCTGAAGGAGGAGTGGAGGATCCAGAATGTTCTGGTAGCCATTTTTCCGACTCTTTTTGGCGTGCCTTGGAGGGATGAACTCCAGCCAGTGGACTCTGAAAAAGTTGTAGGAAAAGTCCCTTAAAAAAAAAAAAAAGACACAAAGACGTGCCAGGAGTGATTCTTACTGGGTCTCCACTGAAAATAGGCTCTGTCCTAGACAGACTTTTTCAGTTAACAAATATTAAATAAATAAATAAAAATCTATTTTTTTCTGTTGACCAAAGCCCTAGGATTAAAAGATTTACAAATTTTGCAAGGGACTTTTAAATAGGCAGGGCTCAGACAATAGACACAAGTGTCATGGGCACCAGACACACTGATTTTTTGCCCACACTCTTTATACTTTTTGAAACTTGAAGTGTTTTCAGCCATTATACTTGTACAACTAGCAAAGGTGAATAAGGCAGAACTTTTTTTTTTCTATTTTAAGTTAGAAAAGACAGGAAAACTACCAACAATGTTAGAAATAATTACCGTAATAGTAGAGGAGAAAGTCGGGGAAAACTAACAAATTTATTAAGATACACAGAAAACATGTAGGGATAAGGGAGGGCTTAGAATACATTTATAATAGTCGAAAATAAAAAATATATTACAAAGAAAATTATAACACCAAAACTTTTATAACTCACTAAATGCTTGAGAACTGACAGAGACCACTTCTGTATGCGAATGCAGCAAATGAGATCTGAGCTATGGAAGGGGACTACAGCATGATGGGTAAGGGAGGAGCTCAGGAGTTTGCATTAGAACAGATCCAAATGAACATGTTGAGGAACAAATCAATTATTCGCTGTACACCAAGCAGAAGAGAAACAAATTTTTTCAGCAATCAAGTCGGGTAAAGAGGCAGGTGGAACATTCAAGCTGCTGTATCCAGTTGTCTTCAGAATATTTTTTTTTCCTGGAGGATCAAAGTAATTTTTTGATGCACAAAAGGCTAAGGAAGAAATACAAAAGCTTGTCCAATAAAAGTGAGCCATCAACTTGAAGGGGACACTGCCACACATTCTTCTGATAATAAACCACACAAAGAGACTTTGCCAGTGAAAACCTTTCTCCTGTTCCAAAGGAAAATGTCTGAGACAGAGAAAAGCACAAGAGTTGACTGGAAGAAGTGGGAGTACCTTGGAAATGAACTAAACTCTGGATATGGAGAATAACAGGAAAATGACCAGCAAATGGAAATAGTGAACAAATGTAAGATGGCAAAGCATCAACTGCATTTGTGAAATACGTCTGAACAAGAAAAAAAAGAAATCGTGGACTTTTGTTGACTTTGTTAAACTTGTAGGGAACTGAAAGGCATTTGTCTCACTTCATGTCATCAATGTTTGGAAGGACACTGGGGGGATGTAACTAAGTAAAAGTTTCTGTTCTTAACCATATTTCTGTGAAACATTTCAAGATAAAACTGCATGTGTTATAGTAAAGTATTTTAGTTGTTCTTGTATATGATAAAGATACTACAGTAAACAGATGCCCCCCCCCCCCATTTTTAGTACTGAGAAAAATGTAGGCATTACAATGCAAAAAGAGAATAAAGGCTAGGCAAAAGCATGTTTAAGTTACCATGCCTGTTAGCTTGGGTTGTTGATGTGAGAAATGGAGTGCAAAAGTACACAGATCATAAATTATATGTAGGTTGATACTTTTTTTCTTACTTTTGCAAAGATTAAAGTCTGGATTAAGACGCTTGTCCTGATATAATATCAAGTTTTAATTGGAAACAAGTAAATAATAGAACATTGAATATAATGAAAAGTTTTCCTTTAGCAATAAATGTTTTAGCTAGTCTTTAAAAGCCCGCACCTGAGGACTACATTTTTCTCTTACGTTTCCATGAAGACAAATTAATAACCGGGCAAGAAAAAGCCAGAACACTGGTTTCTCCAAGTCTAAAACTTAATATTTTCTGAAAGCATGCACGTTATGTTTCATATGTGGGAGGTGAATACAGATATAGAAGACACTAGTTAGTGTTAAGCAGAAGCACAGGGCAAAAACACGTGTTAACATGGATAACCTCAGTTCTGAGTTAATTATGGCCTATGTTTGTAGTTGTCTGACTGGGACAACTGTTCCTGTTAGGCGGGTTAGACTTCATTATTTGATGATGTACATAGTTTTGTGTGTTTGTATCAAGTTATCAGGTTCTGGTGTGTGTGTTTTTTTTTTTTGCTTGAGGGTTTTCTTTAAGACAAAGCCTTGTAAAGTGTGCCAGAGGTTACAACGCTAAGAAAAAAACATATAAAAGATTAACCTGCAAATATTACGGAGTGCATGTATCACAAAAGCTGGAAATCATGATGATGACACATTCCATATTATCTTGGAATGTGAATGGTCTCACAGGTATAGACAAAAAGGACAAAATACTTAATTATATTATGAAATACAGAGTGCAAACAGCAATGCTACAGGACTGAGATTTGGAAGTAACCAAGCATGGTAATTTAATAAAGAAAGGATTTCAGGATGGATATTCATTAGAATATCAGGGGAAAAGGAAAAGAGGAGTACTTGTATTAAAATTACTAGAGGAGTTCCAGTAGTGATAGAAAAGAAAAAAAAATAGATTTGTGGAAGTAAGTGGCTACTGGCAAAGGATCTGGGTTACGTTGGCATGTTTTATGTTCCACCTAAAACTGCTATTACGGAGCTTAAAAAATTTGGGGGAAATAATCAGCTTTCAGCAGGGAATATTAGTTGTGGATGGGGACTGGAATTCTTTTTGCAATAATAAGAATGCATCTCAGAGGGCCTCAAAGGGAATATATAACAAAAGAGGGCAAATTTCTGAAGACATTTAGAAAATATTTGGTATGGAAGATGTGAATTCAGTAGTAGGAACTCAGAGAATTAACATATTCTTCCCCAATGTACAATAACTGGGCTAGATCAGACAGGCATTATATTTCAAAGGAAGATGTAGATTTAATTGAGAACTTTGACACACATCCAATAACTATTTCAGATCATGCACCAGTAATTAAGAAAAAAATGCAGGGTAATGAAGTAAAGATAAGACAGTGGCATTTCCCCATGTACCTGCTAAAAAGAGGAATTTAAGGAATTAGTAGTGGAAATTATTAGGGAGTTAAGAAAGACAGAAAGTACTCCAGATGTTACAGCTAATGACTGGGATAAAATAATAGTGGTGTTTAAAATAGGTAGAAAAAAGAGATGCGTTTAAAAAGCAACAAGAATTATTCAGAAGGGTTGACAAGAAAATTATTACATAATAAGGAGACTCCCAGAACAAGAGAAGCAACTGCAGAATGCTAAAGAGAAAATAAGGGAGTACCTGAAAAATATACATGAGTTTAGAAAGACTGCTGTTAAGCAAATGTTTTTGAGAACTCCAGAGCACAAAAACTTTTGGCACTACGACTCAGGCAAAAGAAAGCAGGAAGGGTTGCTGCCAAACTAAGGGAGACTATAATAAGAAAACTAACCAGAGATCCTGTAGAGGTAGATATTTTGTTATGAAAATGTGCATAAAGCACAGAAGTGGGGAAATCAAGAAAAGGCACAAATGGAATACTAATGGAAGACATAAATATGCCAAGGTTAGAGTTAGATGAGGATCAACAATTAACAGTTAAGATAGGAGGAGATGAAAAAAATGGTGATATATAACCAATCTGCATGAAGGTGTCTAGGAATAAATGGTATTATGGTGAAGTTTGGAAGCTAGGAGGGAAGAAAGTGATAAAGATCTGGAAGGTTTTAACAGTATTTTAAAAGAACAGAAACCCATAACATCCTGGAAAAAAGCTCTGGTGGCTTTAATATCTAAAGATAGTAAAGACTCATCAGATCCAGCTTCATATAGGCACATTTCAATTTTAAACAATGATTACAAAGTGTTTGTGTCTATAATGGCTACATAATGGCAAATGTGTTGTCAAAACTGACAGATATGGACCAATACGGGTGTGTGTGTGTGTGTGTGTGTGTGTGTAGGATAAACATTAACAGAACAATGATGATCCAGAGGGAAACAGAATGCAAGAAGATTAACCTGCAAATATTACGGAGTGCATGTATCACAAAAGCTGGAAATCATGATGATGACACATTCCATATTATCTTGGAAAATACTGCTGCTGTTTGTGATCTTGACGCAGAGAAAGCATTCAACAGAGTAAGCTGGGATTTCATGAATCGGGCAATTTGCATTCTCCGATACAATAATGAGGTTAATTAGGTGGATATAACAGGGATCAAAAGCAAAAACAAAATAGGAGGGTTCCTGTCTGAAAAGTTCTCTCTCAACAGAGGAACCAGTGTGCTTTTTCCCCTTTAATTGTATTTTTAGACCCACTGACAATGAAAATAAAGGACTCAGTAATTCAAGAACATAATTGGTATAGTATTCATGAAAAGTTGGTTTTATCTGAATAACATATTATCTTATACCAGAAAGAAACAGAGAAGGACAATTCAGTGTTGTGGAACATTCTGAGACAGTTCTGTTCTTTTTCAGTATATAAAATTAAAGAAGATAAAACAAAGGCTATGGTAGTAAACTATGCACCCACACATGAACCGGCTCAGCAATACCCATATTTTTGGGGACACGATAAAATGAAGTATTTAGGAGTATGGGTTAAAAAGAATTCTGCTACGGCAGCTAAGGATATCTGGGAAGAGAGTAAACAAAAGATAATACAAAAACTGAGAAAATGGAATCTCTTGCTTATGGATATGTATAGCAAGATACAATTAGCAAAATGCTTTAGTCCCTTAAATTTTATATACAGGTCAGGCATATTTTTATCAACCATATGAGAAGATGTAGACAGTAATTAATAAAAAGTGGATGGACTTTATCTGGGAGGGGAAGAGGCAAGAGTCAAGTGAGATAAGCTGATCCTTCCAATAGAACAAGGAGTTTAGTATTACTGGATTTAAAGGGATATTTTAGAGCTACACAGTTAAGGCTCTTATACATAACAAAAGCAGAAAGCTACAATTCAAAGTGGAAAGAGGGGATGATGAAGTCTGGGATAATTCAAGAATTAAGGAAAGAATGGTAATTTGGATGGAGATCCTTCAGAAGAATAACAGTTATACTGAATATTATATTCATAAAGTAGCCAATATGGAAAAGGAGAAAGATTCTGCCAATAGGGATGAGTGCAATTAGAGGTACAGAAAATAAGCAAGAGGGGACTGGGATTTATTGTAGGAAACTGGTAAATGAACCAAGGTATGAAGGACAAATACTTAGACAGGGAAATGTAACAGAATGGGAAGAGGCCAAGAAGACATTTGGACTGCAGGCTACAGATTGCCTTCCCTATCAGGAACTGATATCACAGTACAGGCAAAGAGAAAGGGATAGGGAAATCCTAAATGAAAAACCTGCACTGGTTGAGTTTTTAGTTGAATCTACAACTGAAGCTGGTGTTAAAAAAGGGATAATTAGTAGGTCATACAAAATATTGCACACCAATCAGAGAAGGTCAGAAAATATTGGGAAGAGAGATTAGATAAGCAATTCACAAACAAACAAAGGGAGGACCATATGTATTGACTCCCAAATATGCAACACAATCGAAGTGATTTACAATTTTTGCCTGGAAGTGTTTGCATGGGTACTTTTATACCCAAAGACGACTCCAGATAATATTTCCTCAGATAGCAAATGTTTGAGGTGTAATAGGGAAGAAAGAGGTACCTGGAAGCATACTATGTCAGGAACACTGAACGAGCAAACAAGTGTAACTAAGGAAATTACTCTTTTGAGCTGGGACTCAGGGTCTTAATTGCCTAGATATAGTAAGGCTTTATTAAGTTTAATTGTGTTGCCTGCCAAAAAAGCAGTTTCTAGAATAAAGAAATCAAGGTCTAAAGTAACTATATGTGAAGTACTGAATATTATAAAAGAGATAAAAGAACTGGAAAATGGATTTCTAGAAAAGGGAAGGAGTATATTACATAGAAATAAACGGAAAATGTGGCAACAATACATGCAGAATAATGTTCAGGAGAAAGAGGAGTGAGATTTAAGGGAATGCAGAAGTTCAGCAATTTATGTAATACTGGACTCACTCATTCTGAGATTTGGAGCATACACAAAATGAGCCCTTTCAATTAACAAATCCTGATGTGGAATCATACCTTTTAACTGTCCAGAGTTTTATCACATATTTTTGTTTTTTTCCTCATAAAATTTGTGATTTTCTGGCAAATCATTGAGGATTGAAGTCACTAAAAAAATAATAAATAATGACAGACATTTGAATTTCAGACTTTGAATCCTTCAGAAAACATCTAATAATGCAATGCCTGTTATTTTAACAACTAAGTTTATAGGAGCACTATTTAAAATCTGCCCCTTTCTCTGGGCCTTTGTGCCCCCATTTTTTTCTGGTTTTGCTCATATGTTTTGTGCTGAGAGGTATGCGTGGAATACCAGTCCAATTACTTATGTTTTCATAAAATTAATACAGTCTGTTTCTTTCAATTTCTCTACTACATAAGAAATCTCAGGTTTCCTTGTGTACTCTGTCTACTAACTCTACCAGTTTTTGAAACAGCTTTCCTTGAGCAGTCTCATGCTCAGCCAGCTTTTTCTTCATTTCGACCTCTAATGCTTGCAGGTTTATCAGATCAGTTCATCTAAATAGCGGTTTAAAACTTCCATTTTTTTTAGCCTTTTGTTATTTGAGTTGACACACTCCTTCAGTGTTTTATTTTAATCAGCTCTGAGCACATTCAATATATTTTTTTCCTCTAGGTTATTGAAAACCATGTCTTGCACCAAAGCTGGAGCTTGAACTTATTTTTGCTGAATAACTGTAAGATTTTTCCCAGTCAGTGTTTTCTCTCTCTTCACCTTTTCTAGTTGATTTTCTTTCAGGACCTCGAAGTTTCTTCTTTGCTGGCATCCAGGCACTGTACTTACTAATCAGTAACAGGGTTTACTAAAGCTGGCAGCGTTAAAATCCCTTATCTCACACTGGAAGAGCTGAAATTAAGCTGCTGATCCGTGTGCAGACATCTTGGAAGTCTGTTTTCTTTTTTGTTAATGTATGTTACCTTTGACTTAAGTGATAACTTAATAAAAGTGTTTGAAAAATAAAAGAACTAACAGGCTACTCAGATCAACCTAAACGGAAGTAGTACGTCTTCACTGAGAGAATGGTAGAATAATTTGCTAGAATGTAGAGCAGATGCTAGTAAACCTAGGACATTAAAAAATCTGGGATAGCTACAGTGAGAGCAGAAAAGAAAAAAACTGTCTTAGGTCAGCAGCAACACTTAAGCAGACAAGACACATTCACAACCTCCTGAACGCAGACAAATGCATTCTCTTTTAGGTAAGAGAAGCATAACATGTCATATTAAGTTGAATGAAAACCTATTTTATGTCAGAGGCTGAGCAAGTAATAGTTAACCCATACTCCAACTGTGGTACCAGAAATCTTTTGCCTATGAAATTCCTTAGTCTCAGAACAAAGGTAATAAGTTTACTGTATTTTACACTTTTTTGAAACGCTGGATACAATCTTTCATAGAAATGGACAGGTCAAACATAATTTGAAAGCATTTATGCCTGTGTAGCTTTTCAAGAACAAAACCAAAGAGTAGTAGTACAGTCTAAAAAGGATAGATACTATATAACCTATATGAAACAAAAAAAAAAGAGGGCATTATATCTGATACTACTAATATGAAGACTAATTCTTTCATTTATTCACACAAATTAAACAACTGATTCAATTTAGAGTCACAAGGAAGCCTTAGCCTATTCCAATACTCACTGATCATAAGGCAGAGGACCTAACCCTGAATGGAGTTGCAGCTCTCTGCAGGATGAATATATATTTTTAATATGAACAAACACGCACATGCACACACACACACACATACACACACACAGTCTGCTCAGTTTGCAGGACAACTAATCCCCCTAATATTTGAGATATGGATGAAGGCAAAGTTGTTCAGCAAAACCCTTCACAGATATACGAGGAACATGTGTGGACTCTGCACAGAAAGCATTCCAGGTGAGAAATCAGCTGGAGAACCAAACATTGAGAGCAGCAATACTAACCACTGTGCTATCCTAATAATGTGAAAAATGAATGTTAAAAAGGGAATGACTTTTAAGAAATGTAATTCTGTGCCTCACTAGAGACAGCAATGTAAAAGCACAGATCTTTTACCTACCTATTTTTAAACTCTAATGTAACAAGTTCCATGACAAGGTAACCCTAATTTGTCTGCAACACCCCAAACAGCATGAGAGACATGGAAGCAAGCACGTTCAGGCAGCAGTCCTAGGAATGAATGCCATATGACCATTAAAGAAAACATGTAATATACACAGTATAAACATTTGAAACATTTATGAATTGTTCAAGCACATTATACCCAATTTTATACAAGCATCTCAAGCAACTGTCTGGAATTATACCACAGTCACTTCTCTCCAGAGCACAAAACAAGCATTAGTTTAAAAAAAAATAGAACAATTAAAAGAAAATCAGTATAAATATAAATACACTTCATACAAACAAACTGCACATGCATATACACACACACACACACACACACACACACACACACACACACACCATGGCATTGAGGACACAGATTTGTACTGACACCTTTTAAAGTTTCACTTCTAACAATGTATAAACCAGAGAAGTTCAAAAGTTATGAATCCTGTGGCCAGTTCAGACAAAAGTATGCCAAAAAAGTCATTGTACAGCAGTCTGCTGGATTAATAGGATAAATAAAGGAGGTACAGACTCAAGCATAAACATGTTAAGACTAAAACACTAGGAAAACAAAATAAAGTAATAACTAAAAGATAATTAGTCTTTCTTCTAGCTCATTACCTGTTTATTGTAAACATTGACAGCAATTCTTTTCCGTAACATTAGCTCCACAGAAGCAGGATGGCTGAGCTGTACAGTGGTTTTCACTATTAAATAAATCCGCTCATACTGTTGGGTTACTCTGTTTAAGTGCACGGAGTCATGGACTGAAGAATCCCAAGATGCAACAGCAGAAACCTAGGGGAAGCAAAGATTAAAAACAATGAAGATCCAAATCAGGTCTTAATAAAGACCCCTTCTAAAAACTGGCACATTTGTGTGACGATCAACATTTTGTCCATTACAACTGGCAAGCAGGTCTGCACTCTACACTTATATTTACCCCTAAAATCCATTTCTCCAATCAAATCAGGGGAGGCTCTACTGTAAGCCAAGACTTGACAGTGTGAATCCTGAAAATGAGAAAAGAAATAATGTAATTACCTAAAAATAACAGTAAATGACAAGAGCTGCTTTTATACATTAAAAGCTTTTTTGCAAGAAGCAGGCTCCTCTTACACTTGCACCCCTCACAGCTGCACTACTTACATATACTAATGCCAAGATGGGACAAAAAAAAATTCTCTGAGATATAGCAATGTCAGCTTTGATATACACATACATGTCCATTTACATAAATGTGTGTGTGTATAGATATATATATATAAGCACCCGCAAATTGAGAAAATGAGGCATAAAATTTCCAGAGTTCCAAGGATCACATTTCCAATCTTTGAAAATAAAGCAGAAACCAAAATAGTGATGTGGATTGCTGAAGAATACTACTACTCTCAGTACTTGTACTTGGCCCCAAAGCCACCCAGTTTTCTAACTCCAATGTTAAACAAGGTTGTGCCTCACCTACCCTCCCTTCTGATCTGCCCCAGCTTCTCTGCTCTGCCTTGAGATACTTTCGGGTAATGCAGCTCCTGCCATTCTAATTTAAGAACTTTTCCTTTACTTGTGCTGTCTGTGTAATGATCTTAAAATGATCTCTGCTGCTATCTCCCTTAAATTACTCTAAATCATTGTCTGCATTTTTACCCATTCTTCCTTTGTGCCTGACTTCTCCCAATACTTCTGCAAAGAAGCATCTGCTGACTTACATTAAGCTTCTATTTTCTATACATCAGCCTCCCTTTACCCTCCCGCATGGATTATTTCTTGACTATTGTCTAGGATGCTGCGTATCAGTTCATAACATTATCACATGAAACTATTATAACTTTCACCTATACTCTGCTGCAGGCTTGCGTTTCCACAGTTTCATTGTTGATTGTATCTGTACAATTCCAACCTTAACGGTCCCCATCTTTCAAGTGTTTTCATTAAGCTTCTATTTTCTACACATCAGCCTCCCTTTACCCTCCCACATGGATTATTTCTTGACTATTGTCTAGGATGCTGCGTATCAGTTCATAACATTATCACATGAAACTATTATAACTTTTACCTACACTCTGTTGCAGGCTTGTGTTTCCACAGTTTCACTGTTAACTGTTGATTGTATCTGTACAATTCCAACCTTATCGGTCCCCATCTTTCAAGTGTTTTCACCTTCACACACTAGTTTGCCTCAGCCCATTAACATTTGCCTTTCAATTCGTCCACCTAATAAACTTGTTTTAACTCTTTCTTTACCCAGATCTTTTAATTTTGTTTGTTCCAGTAAAGTGATTCTTGCATCAGCCATCTCTGGCTGCCACCCTGTTACCTGCCACCACTTCACCCTATTTCACTATCAACACTAGACTCAAGTTTCCTGTCTGTCATCACTACAGTCTCTGTAAACTTAAAATTCAAAGAAAGGTCTCTCATGCTCACGGTGTTTAGTGCTAAAGTCCTTCTGAAATCTGTACAGCTCTGATACTTGGGGAAAGCATGTGTCTGGTTTGTTGGGATTACAAGGCAGACAAGAAGGGTACACTTAATCCAAGAGCTCTACATGTTCAGCCCTGATTTACTGATCAAGCAAAAAAAAAAGAGAAAAAAATACAACAATGTACAATTATAAATTTCCCAGACTTTCAAGAAATCCTTTAATTAATGCCAGACAGAAGACTGCACTAACACAATACAGACAGACAACAAGAGAGTAAAAAACACCCCCATGCAGAGAGTCTTCTTGCATATTAACTGATATAGTGACTATGGTCTCATAAAATTCTGCTTCTTCCTTTGTTGAGCCGTGAAGTACAGTCACATCATTTAAGTAGCTAAACTGAACACAATCAGCTTATCAAGTCACACAACAAAACTGTGAAAAACAACTGTTTTGTATGGATCATGTGCACACCCAATACTAATACTACCCATAACTCTTTAACCCCCCCCCCATTTGCCCCATTTTTGCACAAGGTCGGGGTGTCACATCAACTGTCACCATTTCTCGATTCAGTGCCTCTCTCCTACCCTCTCTGACAGTCATGCCTGTCAGAGGTCTTCTCTCATACAACCCCATCCATTTGCTGGATGCCCTCATTTCGTCTGGTCATCTTCCTCTCTGTCCCAAATAATTTTCACCAAACTGCCTTCTACTTTTCTACACATGTGCCTGAACCACAGTAATCTGTTCTCCTTGACCTTCTTAGCAACTGGAGCTACTATGGCTACTTCCCTGATGTCCTCATTTCCTCATGTGTCTCACAGTGTGCATCCTACCTCTTGTCTCAGGCACTTCATCTTTATCACCTCTAGCTTCCTCAACTGCACTGTCTTTACTGCCAAGGTATCTGTACCAATTAGTAGTACTACTTGCACCACTGTTTTGTACACCTTATGTTTCAGCTTATTTAGAATTCTTCTGTCATACAGCACCCCTGACACTTTGTACCAGTTGGCTGCAGCCCCCTAATTCTAGCTTTGACTAACTCATTCAGGTTTCCATTTTTCTCAACAACCCCTCCCAAATACATGAAGCAGTTAACCTGTCCCACTATTTTCCCTTCTATCCTGCTAATCAAATTCTTCTGATTTCCTCCATTTGCTGCCTTACAACTGTCTTATTTGTACACAGTTTCATAGGTTCACAGGTGTGTACTAGGCTAATGGCCCTGGAGCCTTTACAAGCCTAGCCCACAGACGTGCCCTGGCATCGTGCCGCTCGACGTTAGTTCCCAGTGCCTCTATCAAGCAGAGCCACTGGAGTGATTGCATGGTGAACTTTCTAGTACCCATCCACTCATCAAAATTTCTCTTGAAGGACAGTGAGGTGCTCTGCTTGACATTTTTGGGAAGTCTATTCCAGAGCATGGGCAATCTCTGGGTGAGGAACCTGTCTCTCTAGCATGTTCTGTTGATTGTGGTAATGAGGTTGAGGTCCCTGGAGCGTATAGTGTGGAGGGATTGGGATTTCTTTATATGTAGCATTTCTAACAGAGCTGGGTCAGACATGGCTTTAAGTCAAGCAAAGATCGCCTCTAAGTAGGCAATATGAGACAGAGAATACCTGAAGCCTTTTGCGTCTGTCTGTGTAGGACATGGGTTTAATGCCTAGGATCCTCTTCATGAGGTCCTTCTGTGGCCATTCCAGCTGTTGCCCGTGTGTAGTGAGGTACATACCAAATGGGGCATTATACTCAATGACTGGTCTAATGAGGGAAGAGTAGAGAGAGATGATGACCTCTTTCTTCCTGGATGCAAAACCCTTGGTAATGAGATGTGCTGCATAGAAGAACTTTCTGGCCACAGTGGGAATTTGGTGGTTGAAGGAGAAGTTGCTGTCATCCTGCACCCCCAGATCTCTTATAATGCCTTCAGTGTTCAGTGGGCTCCCATCAATGTGGTAATTAGTGGGAACTGAGTTTTTAACAAATGGAATGACAAAGCATATTCTGACATTAAGCTTAAGGCCATGGTTTTGACACCAGTTATTGGTCTCAGTGAAGCCTTTCTGTAGAATGTCGTCATCACTTGGGGAGTTAATAATGGCTCTCAGCTTGCAGCCGTCTGCGAACCTGGTCAGCCAGAGTTCTGTTTGTGTTGGCCTGGACTTCTGAGAAGTAGATGCCAAACAGGAGAGGACCCAGGACCGATCCCTGTGGGACTCCACTCGTGACTGGTTGGCAGTCTGACTTGGAGTCTGCTACTTTCACACTGTGTGTTTTATCTGTGAGCCTATTTGCAAACCACCTAGTGATAAAGGGGTTGATGCCTAGTTTGGTGAGTTTATCAATAATTCCCGAGTGAGGAATGGTATCAATGGCCTTGGCCAGATCGAGGTAGGCTGTGTGCACTGCCTTACCTTCATCCACACCCCTGGTGACTGACTGAAAGAAGTCAATCAGCTTGAGCAAGCATGACCTCCCTTTCACAAAGCCAAATTGCATGGGGTCTAGAGTTTGGAGATTTCCTACATCTTTGTTAATCATGCCCATGAAGATGCTCCATAGCTTTAAATCTGGAACATTGTCGCTAGCTCTGATGATCTCTTAACAGTTTTTGCCATGCACCTCTATTTTCCTACAAAAGGACCCAAACTATTAGAAATTCTGATGAAAACCGTGACTCTGCCTTTTTGCAGAATACAGTAAAAAGCAATACAGATTCAGCAGGCATGTTTGACTGTGTAAAGTGTGTCTGCTGCAAATACATTTTGAAAGGAAACTACCATGTTTTTGCCCACAATAACTTTAAAGTTTCTTTCTCACATCATTTTGACTGAAATCCATTAACTTAGTCTATGCTGCAGTCTGCAGATCCTGCAATTCATTCTAACTAGC